>NW_018128453.1:13885-18064 GCF_001952655.1 Monopterus albus
ACTGGAATGTCCCACTGAGCTCTGAGCAAAGCCTGCGGACTTGCATGTAAAAGTTTCACTCCACGTGCTTTCACACACACAAAGGGCATTCTCTCCTCTGTTGGTTGCTCTTTCTCACTGAATTCTGCCTGACATACAGATACTTAAACAGAACATAAAAAGACTACCTCTGTTGCTTTGCACAAACTCAGTACATTCCCCCTTTTTGTTATATTACATGTGAATCTGCTGCTGGTTTTTTTACATCATACAGTGGGTACGGAAAGTATTCAGACCCCCTTAAATTTTTCACTCTGTTATATTGCAGCCATATGCTAAAATCATTTAAGTTCATTTTTTTCCTCATTAATGTACACACAGCACCCCATATTGACAGAAAAACACAGAATTTTTGACATTTTTGCAGATTTATTAAAAAAGAAAAACTGAAATATCACATGGTCATAAGTATTCAGACCCTTTGCTGTGACACTTGTATATTTAACTTAGGTGCTGTCCATTTCTTCTGATCATCCCAGAGATGGTTCTACACCTTCATTTGAGTCCAGCTGTGTTTGATTATACTGATTGGACGTGATTAGGAAAAGCCACACACCTGTCTATATAAGACCCTACAGCTCACAGTGCATGTCAGAGCAAATGAGAATCATGAAGTCAAAGGAACTGCCTGAAGAGCTCAGAGACAGAATTGTGGCAAGACACAGATCTGGCCAAGGTTACAAAAAAAATGTCTGCTGCACTTAAGGTTCCTAAGAGCACAGGGGCCTCCATAATCCTTAAATGGAAGACGTTTGGGACGACCAGAACCCTTCCTAGAGCTGGCCGTCCGACCAAACTGAGCTATCGGGGGAGAAGAGCCTTGGTGAGAGAGGTACAGAAGAACCCAAAGATGACTGTGGCTGAACTCCAGAGATGCAGTCGGGAGATGGGAGAAAGTTGTAGAAAGTCAAAGAAAGTCAACCATCACTGCAGCCCTCCACCAGTCGGGGCTTTAGGGCAGAGTGGCCCAACGGAAGCCTCTCCTCAGTGCAAGACACATGAAAGCCCGCATGCAGTTTGCTAAAAAACACCTGAAGGACTCCAAGATGGTGAGAAATAAGATTCTCTGGTCTGATGAGACCAAGATAGAACTTTTTGGCCTTAATTCTAAGCGGTATGTGTGGAGAAAACCAGGCACTGCTCATCACCTGTCCAATACAGTCCCAACAGTGAAGCATGGTGGTGGCAGCATCATGCTATGGGGGTGTTTTTCAGCTGCAGGGACAGGACGACTGGTTGCAATCGAGGGAAGGATGAATGCGGCCAAGTACAGGGATATCCTGGACGAAAACCTTCTCCAGAGTGCTCAGGACCTCAGACGGGGCCGAAGGTTCACCTTCCAACAAGACAACGACCCTAAGCACACAGCTAAAATAACGAAGGAGTGGCTGAAAATGGCTGTCCACCAACATTTACCATCCAACCTGACAGAACTGGAGAGGATCTGCAAGGAGGAATGGCAGAAGATCCCGAAATGCAAGTGTGGAAAAACTTGTTGCATCATTCCCAAAAAGACTCATGACTGTATTAGCTCAAAAGGGTGCTTCACGACATCTTTGGGTTCTTCTGTACCTCTCTCACCAAGGCTCTTCTCCCCCGATAGCTCGGTTTGGCCGGACGGCCAGCTCTAGGAAGGGTTCTGGTCGTCCCAAACGTCTTCCATTTAAGGATTATGGAGGCCACTGTGCTCTTAGGCACCTTAAGTGCAGCAGAAATTTTTTTTGTAACCTTGGCCAGATCTGTGCCTTGCCACAATTGTGTCTCTGAGCTCTTCAGGCAGTTCCTTTGACCTCATGATTCTCATTTGCTCTGACATGCAGTGTGAGCTGTAGGGTCTTATATAGACAGGTGTGTGGCTTTCCTAATCACGTCCAATCAGTATAATCAAACACCGCTGGACTCAAATGAAGGTGTAGAACCATCTCAGGGATGATCAGAAAAAATGGGCAGCACCTAAGTTAAATATATGAGTGTCACAGCAAAGGGTCTGAATACTTATGACCATGTGATATTTCAGTTTTTCTTTTTTAATAAATCTGCAAAAATGTCAAAAATTCTGTGTTTTTCTGTCAATATGGGGTGCTGTGTGTACATTAATGAGGAAAAAAATGAACTTAAATGATTTTAGTGAACTGACAATAAAAATCTTTGATCTTTTACAAAACCAGCAAACAGTACTCACACATCAATATGGAGTCATAGCACCAATAGCCGTTGCTATGGGAGATCAGCACGACTGTCTTTACATGACCTAAGGATCATCATCGGGGTGACAGATAATCCTGGTGTTGACCCTTTGTTAAGGAACAGTTTTTAAAGCAGATGTGTTTCCTGTCGCTGTATGATTGCAAACACCAGGCTTCTCGTTGGGTACATATTTCCTCTGACTCCCCTGTGATCACTTGCCAAATATGGATAAGGCATTTTGTGACACAGGAAATCGTTTTAGCAGTACTCAGTTATTGACAGAAATATACAAAAATGTATGAACCAACCTGTCAAGTTTAATGTTGGGTATTGAACTTCAAAACTTTTATGGCATCGATAGAACTACTTCAGTACTATCAAGTATAGAAAAATAGTTTTCTACCTTTTTATTTATTGATGTTGATGTTAACAGAATCTAAGGTTAAGGTAAATAGGTTTACTTTTTATGTTATGAAACTGCTTTGAATGCACAAAAATGCCAAGGAATTTCAAAATAAAAATGTACCAAAATGTACTGGAGGTTTTTTTTTGACAAAAGTATTGTTTAGGAACTGGTATCGAAGTCAAAGTATGATATCGATACCGGTATCGAAAATGTTGGAAAGATACCCAGCCTAGTTCAACTGTTCATACCCTGAAATTGCTCAAACCAGAGATCCATATGAAAAATGTTATCACCTCGCATGTAATTAATCTAACCACTTTACCACATTCTCTCCTCCTCTCTTTCTTTTTGCTGCTCCAGCACGACCAAGTTTTGTGATCCAGCCCCAGAACACTGAGGTGCTGGTGGGGGAGAGTGTGACCCTGGAGTGCAGTGCCACAGGCCAGCCACAACCTCGAATCTCCTGGACAAAGGGCGACAGGACGCCCCTGCCCAATGACGCTCGCATTAACATCACCCCCTCTGGAGGGCTTTATATCCAGAACGTGGTCCAGGCTGATGGGGGACAATATACCTGTTTTGCCTCCAACAACATTGACACTATACATGCTACAGCTTATATCATTGTACAAGGTAAGGAATCAGAATATATTTTCCTACATTAACTGTATGTACTGTAGGCATCGGAGTCATGAGTAAAGGGATGCACTGATACCGAGTACCAATACAGATACTTAATGATGCAATGTTTCTACTAAAAAAAAAAGCTCTTATTACCATCAAAGTGCAGTGACTTTGGAGACGATTTTTAATTTCATAAGATTTACTTTCTGATAGTATCCTGTGTAACAGGAGGCTGTACAAGTTACCTGACAACTTTCTGTGATAACAAACAGCACTGCCACCATTCCTATTGGAAAAACATGTACAAACCCAATTCCAAAAAAGTTGGGACACTGTACAAAATGTGACTAAAAACAGAATGCAATGATGTGGAAGTTTCAAATTTCAATATTTTATTCAGAATACAACATAGATGACACATCAAATGTTCAAACTGAGAAAATGCATCATTTTAAGGGAAAAATAAGGTGATTTTAAATTTCATGGCATCAACACATCTCAAAAAAGTTGGGACAAGGCCATGTTCACCACTGTGTGGAATCCCCTCTTCTTTTTATCACAGTCTGCAAACGTCTGGGGACTGAGGAGACAAGTTACTCAAGTTTAGGAATAGGAATGTTGTCCCATTCTTGTCTAATACAGGCTTCCAGTTGCTCAACTGTCTTAGGTCTTCTTTGTCGCATCTTCCTCTTTATGATGCGCCAAATGTTTTCTATGGGTGACAGATCTGGACTGCAGGCTGGCCATTTCAGTACCCGGATCCTTCTTCTACGCAGCCATGATGTTGTAATTGATGCAGTATGTGGTCTGGCATTGTCCTGTTGGAAGATGCAAAGTCTTCCCTGAAAGAGACGACGTCTGGATGGGAGCATATGTTGTTCTAGAACTTGGACATACCTTTCAGCATTGATGGTGCCTTTCCA
>NW_018128453.1:18409-24104 GCF_001952655.1 Monopterus albus
GAAGATCACGGGCATCCAGTATGGTTTTCCGGCCTTGACCCTTACGCACGGAGATTGTTCCAGATTCTCTGAATCTTTGGATGATATTATGCACTGTAGATGATGATAACTTCACACTCTTTGCAATTCTTCTCTGAGAAACTCCTTTCTGATATTGCTCCACTATTTTTCGCCACAGCATTGGGGGAATTGGTGATCCTCTGCCCATCTTGACTTCTGAGAGACACTGCCACTCTGAGAGGCTCTTTTTATACCCAGTCATGTTGCCAGTTGACCTGATAAGATGCAAATTGGTCCTCCAGCTGTTCCTTATATGTACATTTAACTTTTCCGGCCTCTTATTGCTACCTGTCCCAACGTTTTTGGAATGTGTAGCTCCCGTGAAATCCAAGATGAGCCAATATTTGGCATGACATTTCAAAATGTCTCACTTTCAACATTTGATATGTTATCTATATTCTATTCTAAATAAAATACTGGAATTTCAACCTTCCACATCATTGCATTCTGTTTTTATTCACATTTTGTACAGTGTCCCAACTTTTTTGGAATTGGGTTTGTAACTGACAGAATGTTTGGAGCCTGCTACACAACATATTGTAACACAGAAGATTTTAACCTTTGTAGGAGTGTGACTCTGTGTTAGGATGAAATGATTTCACAACCCCTCGACAAGAACGTCATGGTTTAGGAGTGCATATTATCACAGTCAGCGATTTAAATAAAGACGCCGCTCAATGGCATTAAGCCTCTCCACTCACCAAAAATCATCTCGCAAATATCCAAGTTGTTTGAACCCTTTCAATCATGTTAAGAACTCGTAGTGGCAAACATTTGATAGATATAGTGTATACACATGCAAACATATATACAGTGCCTTGCGAAAGTATTCGGCCCCCTTGAACTTTGCGACCTTTTGCCACATTTCAGGCTTCAAACATAAAGATATAAAACTGTAATTTTTTGTGAAGAATCAACAACAAGTGGGACACAATCATGAAGTGGAACGAAATTTATTGGATATTTCAAACTTTTTTAACAAATAAAAAACTGAATAATTGGGCGTGCAAAATTATTCAGCCCCTTTACTTTCAGTGCAGCAAACTCTCTCCAGAAGTTCAGTGAGGATCTCTGAATGATCCAATGTTGACCTAAATGACTAATGATGATAAATAGAATCCACCTGTGTGTAATCAAGTCTCCGTATAAATGCACCTGCACTGTGATAGTCTCAGAGGTCTGTTTAAAGCGCAGAGAGCATCATGAAGAACAAGGAACACACCAGGCAGGTCCGAGATACTGTTGTGGAGAAGTTTAAAGCCGGATTTGGATACAAAAAGATTTCCCAAGCTTTAAACATCCCAAGGAGCACTGTGCAAGCGATAATATTGAAATGGAAGGAGTATCAGACCACTGCAAATCTACCAAGACCTGGCCGTCCCTCTAAACTTTCAGCTCATACAAGGAGAAGACTGATCAGAGATGCAGCCAAGAGGCCCATGATCACTCTGGATGAACTGCAGAGATCTACAGCTGAGGTGGGAGACTCTGTCCATAGGACAACAATCAGTCGTATACTGCACAAATCTGGCCTTTATGGAAGAGTGGCAAGAAGAAAGCCATTTCTTAAAGATATCCATAAAAAGTGTCGTTTAAAGTTTGCCACAAGCCACCTGGGAGACGCACCAAACATGTGGAAGAAGGTGCTCTGGTCAGATGAAACCAAAATCGAACTTTTTGGCAACAATGCAAAATGTTATGTTTGGCGTAAAAGCAACACAGCTCATCACCCTGAACACACCATCCCCATTGTCAAACATGGTGGTGGCAGCATCATGGTTTGGGCCTGCTTTTCTTCAGCAGGGACAGGGAAGATGGTTAAAATTGATGGGAAGATGGATGGAGCCAAATACAGGACCATTCTGGAAGGAAACCTGATGGAGTCTGCAAAAGACCTGAGACTGGGATGGAGATTTGTCTTCCAACAAGACAATGATTCAAAACATAAAGCAAAATCTACAATGGAATGGTTCACAAATAAACATATCCAGGTGTTAGAATGGCCAAGTCAAAGTCCAGACCTGAATCCAATCGAGAATCTGTGGAAAGAACTGACAACTGCTGTTCACAAACGCTCTCCATCCAACCTCACTGAGCTCGAGCTGTTTTGCAGGAGGAATGGGCAAAAATTTCAGTCTCTCGATGTGCAAAACTGATAGAGACATACCCCAAGCGATTTACAGCTGTAATCGCAGCAAAAGGTGGCGCTACAACGTATTAACTTAAGGGGGTTGAATAATTTTGCACGCCCAATTTTTCAGTTTTTTATTTGTTAAAAAAGTTTGAAATATCCAATAAATTTCGTTCCACTTCATGATTGTGTCCCACTTGTTGTTGATTCTTCACAAAAAATTACAGTTTTATATCTTTATGTTTGAAGCCTGAAATGTGGCAACAGGTCGCAAAGTTCAAGGGGGCCGAATACTTTTGCAAGGCACTGTAATTGTTATATTTTTATATTCACACGAAATGAAACGGCCTTTCCTTCTTCCCACAGCGATCCCCCAGTTCACAGTCACGCCACAGGATCAGTCAGTCCTTGAGGGTCAGACAGTGGATTTTGCCTGCGAGGCCAGTGGTTACCCACAGCCAGTGATTGCTTGGACACGGGGGGGCAGTCCTTTACCCCTGGACCGCCGCCACGTGGTCCTGTCTTCAGGTGTTCTCCACATCACTCGGGTGGCAGCCCATGACGAGGGCCAGTACGAGTGCCAGGCGGTCAACCCTCTGGGGTCTGTGCGCACTGCGGTGCAGCTCAGCATCCAGCAGAGAGGTGAGGGTAGGATGAAGCTTCAAAGTTAATCTAGATGATCCAGCATGGCGTTGTTCTTTGTAAACTGCCCAGATAAATAATTGGCTTTTGGTACTGTACTCCAGACTTCTGTTTACAGTATATGTATTTTAAAGATTAATATACACAAAATGACAATCTAATATCTAATTAAGATGTGCATGACTGGCTGTACTGAGGAACTCAGAAATATAGTGTCTGTAAGATGGATGACTTGACAACGCTGCTGTCATACACAGGCGGTTTAGTGACTGAGGCCCTCGTCAAACACTGCATGTTTGTGTAGAAGTAGGGGAGTGCCAGGTGGTAAAATGTTGAGAGGGAGGGAGCGGTATAGTATTCACAGCTCATTCACAGCTAATTTGTTGTCTACACATGCAAGTCAGCTAGTAAGCTGTTACAGTGCATCTGCAGTATATGCTCCATGTGTATGTGTGGGTTTGGGTGTGTGCTCATTTACTGTCTTGTATGTGGTGCACGTTCTCCATCTTTTGTGTATGTATGTGCAATGAAAATGTATCCTGTACTGTACTGTCATTAATTTTGTGCATAAATACGTGTTTTCATGTGATCCTTATTCCTCTTTTTCTCAGAAAAAGGCATATATAGTTGTTGTGCATGATCCTTGTTTCTTGCGTGTGATGTGTGTGTGTGTAAAATTACAGCCTTGTCTTAGCACAGGAAAGCATGGCAGCCTGTAATCCCAAAATGACCCCATGTTTTACCATGTTAACATGGCTCAAAGTACACACTCATAATGACTCCACTCTGTTCAAGTGTAGTACAAGCCTACAGCCGTGTTGCCTCATACTAAGAACACTGTTCAGAGGAAGAGATGAAGTATTAGAAGAAAGTGAAAGCAGGGATTAATGTGAATTTGTTTTTTCATTCAGGTATGGCTGTTTAGCATTTCACTATTTTTGTGTTGCTGTGTTCACACTGAATATTGAATCTTCTGTGACACAGTGGCACTGGCAACACACTGTGTACTGTCCACTGCATTGAATCCTGTGTTTAACTTTGATGTAAAGATGGTTATTTATTGTCATTCTACTTTGAAGCTACCTCTCACTCCACTTTGTGTTCTAAAACTGGATTTTCCCACGGCCTGGTGGCTCACTGCTGAATTGGAACCATGCAGGAATTTGCACATGGTGTGCAGGGAACAAACACCGCAGCTGTGGAACGGTTGTACTGTATTTTGAACCTCGGAAAGTATACTGTACACAAAGCTGTAACAAAGCTCAGCGCTGTGTGTTTGTGAAATGGTACAACTGGTTTCTACCACATGAATCAGTATATTCCTTTTAAAATACTGTACAGTAGGTCTTCCCGTCCCTTTGAATCCCAGGCTGACTTTAAGCTGTTCAGTGTTTTGCAGCACTGTAATAGAGGAAAGATAAATAGCTACTGCAGTTTAACAAAAACACTGTGTGTGTGTGTGTTCTCTGAGAAAATGCAGGGTCGTGAAATCTAAGATGGGTCTCAGTTTCATGTCTGCTGTGATTATTTGCAAAATGCACTTTATTTCTGTGCATGTACAGGACTTTGAGCACTGGTGCAAAATCATTAACACATGCACGTGTGTGTGTGTGTGTGTGTGTGTGTTTTCACTCCTTCAGTAACGCCTGTTTTCATAAATACTCCAAGGGACCAGACGGTGGAGTCTGGCCAGGATGTCCAGATTCCCTGCAGTGCTCAGGGCCAGCCACACCCTGTCCTCACCTGGAACAAGGTTAGATGCTAAAGCTCCTGTCAACTGAGTAGAGTGCCTGTCACCTCATCACCACAGAGGTCATGGGGTCAGACAGTGCTAAAGAGACAGAGACTTGGTCGAGAAATGTATGTGGTGGTTTGATTTGCCATTTTTCTAAATTAGTCCAAATAATGATAATGAAGTAACTACGTGAATAATAAGCATAATCAAGTTGGTCCCATCTGTGAGGGTCTTAATCACTGTCTCATCATTGGATCAGTACCTTCACATGCCAGCTCTCAGGGCCATCACCTTTTCCTGCTGTCCCATCCCCAACCATCTCTCCCTCAGGATGGTGTACAGGTGACGGAAAGCGGCAAGTTCCACATCAGCCATGAGGGTTACCTAGAGGTGAAGGACGTGGGAACTGCTGATGCTGGACGCTATGAGTGCGTTGCCCGCAATCCCATCGGCTACCAGGTTGCTAGCATGGTGCTCACTGTCACAGGTCAGAAACAGCTGATGCCAGCACCTCAGAACGTGACACTCTAATCTGACCATTCCATTTCTGAGTGGCAGGGTCAGTTAATGTACCATTTTAGCAAGTAAGGTTTAAACATGTTGCTTATCAGTGTAATAGCAAATATGGTCACGTGAGTGATAAGACCTGATCTACCATTTTTTGCCCTTTGTATGACTACTATCAAATGAAAAGGAGATTATATGAACATTTGAATAATAATATATCTTGAAGTCATTGATTGTGATTTATAAAAATGATTCATTTGTTACACATACTGGAATTCAAATAGCACTACATTACATGTACAAGACATCTGTTTACTGCAGATTAAATATACTTTATAGCACTGGACCTGACACCTGTACATGCAGTACTGATGCTGTGAATCCATTATGTTTAGAAGAGAAAGGGAAAGGGAAAAAAATGAAGCAGAAAAGGATTTCTCAGTTGTGAGACGCATGCAAAATGTGCTTTAACTTCATTTCAGGAAAGAGATGTAATACTTTGTGTGATCAGTTTGTATTGCTGTCCACACAGTGAGAAGCCCTCAGTAATATATTCACACCCTGCTGCAGGGCACTCATATTCCTATCAGCTCCTCCATGTGTGTTGGTGTTTCCTGCTG
>NW_018128453.1:24354-29411 GCF_001952655.1 Monopterus albus
CTGCTGGTGAATCATAAACTGCAGCGAAGTGCTCAGTTGTTGTTGGACTCTCTTAGTCCTCACGTCCCAATCTCACTGTTTTCTATGGCACACCGAGATGAAGGAGTTTGCCAGAAATGCCACTCCAGCTTCAGGAAGGAAGCTGAAGTTACTTGGAGTGTTTGGCTGGAAATAAGGAGCACTAACTGTGGTTTTTACATTTCTTTGGTGAACTGCTACTGTAATGTATGTTATAGCAAACATTTTGTAGCATATACCTGAAATAGTTTCTAAAAATACCTTTTGTACATTTTTAATTGCACTATTTGATTCAACTTAAAAGTAAGTAACAAACTGAGAAGTGGAAAAGCAGTGTCTGATAATTGTGGCTGTGAGCAACCTGTGACTGATGTTCGGGCTAATAATTGTACATGGTCCAATTAAACTTCAGGTTTAAACATAGTGGATTTTTTACCTCTGAACTTTTCCTGTCCCTGTCTGACAACAGTTCCTGCCATCAGCAGAGAGGGGGACACCTTTGTGAGCACATCCATAGAGCAGGCCATCCGTAATGTGGACAGTGCTATCGAGTCCACAAGGAGACGCCTTTTTGACGGGTAAGACATGAGAAGCTCGCACAACAGTCAGACACAGGTCTTTTGTAAAATATCCTAAAAACTTGTGTTTATAACCTGACATTGGGGTTTTAATCACAAATACACAGAGGCTAACAGTCATACTGTCATGTTGTTTGTGGAGCAGCTTTGTTTTCAAAAATATAGCGTAGTTTCCCCAAAAACACTGTTGCCCAAGACACTGGAGATAATATATCTTGAAGTCTTTGTCTATCTAGGGAAGTTTGCACTTCGGTAGGTGGTTTCAGTAGCACACATAAGTGTTTCCCTCCTGTTGTTTGATGTGGTTAGCAGTTGCGTTTTTCTTGGCATGCACTAGGGGTTGCACAGATTAGTTGACTTCACTACATAGAGCCATTTGTATTAATGTGGCATCGACTAGTCGCTGACTGTGGTTTTCACTACCTGCAGCCTTACCTGGCGTAGCAAAGGCCATGTTGATTCTGCACAGCAAGTGGTTACTTTTTGCCACTTAACAGCGACAACCTGCACCAAAACTCCTTGAAAATCTGGGTGCAAATGCCAATAAGCTCCAAACCGACTGCCCAGTCAGGTGGAGGTCCAAGTGTATTTTGACCTGATCTTCTCCTCGTTCTGGTGCAGCAAGCAACAATTTGCTCACTACTGCCAACTGGTGGTTGTGGGGAGATACTCAGTTCAGCTGGTCCAGTAACACCAAGAACCCAGTAAAGCTGGTGTTTTGATGACATCACCAGTGACTAGTTGACCTCGACTTGGCTTTCATAACAAAAATGGCAACTCTAAAAACACTGGAAGTTATGCAACCCCTAGCAGCTACACACACAAACTTCATGGCCAAACACATACAGGTATAGACATGTGAGAAGAGAAATGCACACACAAACACAGAGTGGTGATAAGGGGATTTGGTTCTCTCTTTCACAACAATCACAGAATGAGACATAGAATCCTCTTTGGCTGATGGCACCTGTGTCTTTGAACATCACTAGGAAATAATGAAAAACCAACGAGCCGTCGGAGAACAAGAGCATATCAGGAGAAAAGCTAGTTGCACTTGTTACTCTGATCATAAAGCAATCTGCTGGTGTTGCTTGGACACTTAGACCCTGAATGTTGTTTGCTGATAACAGCAGCTGTTCATTACTGAAATAAAGTGCATCTGTATAGGCAGCTTTTTTTACATGATCAAAATTAAATGCAATTAAAGCTGCAATTTTTCCTATCTAAAGTACAATATTTCTCACAGCTTCACACCAGTGTTACTGTTGTCAGCCATAGAAGGAAGAAAAATGTGATTAACCACAAAAAGAACGTATGTATAACCCATCCACCCCCCACCCCCACCCCCAAATGAGTTGCTCATGTACAGAATAATAAGCCCACAATAATTATATTTATTATAATTTCATTATAGAATGCATATTCATGTCATTTAAAGTTTACATGCTGTACAGCCCCAAATCAGAAAAAGTTAGGACAGTATGTAGAATCTAAATCAAAACTGAAAATAGTGATGTGTAAATCATCTGTGTCCTGTATGACATTGAAAACAACACAGCAGCACATTATTGGATGTGACACCTCATCAGTTTTATTCTTTGTTCAAAATAAACACATTCCAAATAAAGTTGGATGGTCGCATTTCAGGGCCAGTAATGAGGTAAAACAGTGAAATGATGATTCCATATGAAACAGATGATGCCAACAGGCGACTGCATCATGATCTGGTACAAACATGGCATCCAGGAAAGGCCGAGCCCTTTAGGAGCAAAGATGGGCCGAGGACCACCAGTTTGCCAACATATGTGTGAGAAAATTATTGAAATGTTTAAAAACAATGTTCCTCAATGAAAGATTGGAAGGGATTTGGATATGTCACCTTCTACGGTTCAGAACATCGTTAAAAGATTTAAGGAATCTGGAGGGATTTCAGTACAAGGGCCAAGCCTAAGCTGGATGACCAAGCTCTCTGATCCCTCAGACGTCACTGCATCAAGAATCATCTCTCTTATATAAGTGATATAACCACATGGGCTCAGGATGACTTTGGCACATCTGTGTCAGACACTACAATACGTAGTTACATCCATAAATGCTGCTTAAAACTGTACTGTGCCAAAAGGAAGCCCTATGTCAACAGTGTCCAGAAGTCAACTGCTCTGGGCTCAGAGGCATCTGGGATGGACCATCACACAGTGGAAACGTGCACTGTGGTCAGACCAATCAGTATTTCTGGGCTTTTTGGACGGAATGGACGCCATGTGCTCTGGACTAACGTAGAAAAGGACCACCCGGTGTTGGACTGGCCTGCCTGCAGTCCCGACCTGTCCCCAGTAGAGAAGCTGTGGTGTATTTTGAAACAAACTGCGTCAACAACAACCCAGGACTGTTGTGCACCTTAAGACTTGTTTACAGGAGGAATGGGACAAAATGACTCCTGACACATTGAATCACTTGGTGTCCTCAGTCCCTAAACATCTGTGTTTTGAAAGAAATGGCAACATCACACCGTGGTAAACGCTTTACTGTCCCAACTTTATTTGAAATGTGTTGCATTAGAATTGAAGTGAGTGTTTATTTTGAACAAAGAATAAAACTGATGAGGTGTCACATCAAACAAAATGTTATCTCAGTTAACATTTTTGCAGTTCTGGTTTCCTCACTCTGCAGTCAGTGGGGTTTTTTAATGTGTTTTTGGGTACATGCCTAGACTTGACACAAGTGGCTGAATGAGACTACAGAAACTGTCAGGTATATCATCATTCCAAATATTGAGGCTCATCTACTCCCTGGTCCACCCTGCCTGCTTTTCCTGCCCTTGACAAAGAAAACGTCCACCCAATATCATTTTAACATGTGATTGCTTTCTTTTTCTTAGTTTTGTCATCCCTTCTCCACTCTCACATACAGACATGGACAAAATTGTTGGTACCCTTCCATTAAAGAAAGAGAAACTCACAACGGCCACTGAAATAATGTGAAACTGACAAAAGTAATAATAAATAAAAAATTGCTGAAAATTAACTAATGAAAATCAGACATTGCTTTTGCAACTTGCTCAGCAGAATGTAAAAACTTTGCAATATTTCTTTTTGTTCTCCTTTCATTTCCTGTGTCTTTACTCGAGGTTTTTATGCACAGACTGAACATGCTACTAAAAACAAATGGGTGGAAACACAGCCAAATACGATCCAGGGAGACCTGTGTAACACATCCATTAGCTCTGAAGCTCTATGAGGTGCCAAAAAAACTATACAGTGGTTTATAATGCCATGAAGATAAATTTATAGATAATCATTTTAAAGTTATCTCCCAGGAATGTGCATTAAACCATATTTGATTGGCCAACATATATAGTTCTTAAGACAGCCTTATTGGTGTGTGCAGTAAAAAAAAAATAAATAAATAAATTGTTGGTACCTTTCCGCTAAAGAAAGAGAAACTCACAATAGTCGCTGAAATAATGTGAAACTGACAAAAGTAATAATAAATAAAATTTTTCTGAAAATTAACTAATGAAAATCAGACATAGCTTTTGAATTGTGGTTCAACAGAAGCATTTTAAAAAACAAACTAATGAAACTGGCCTGGACAAAAATGAAGGTACCCTTAACATAATATTTTGTTTTACAACCTTTTGAGGCAATCACTGCAATCAAGCGATTTCTGTAACTCCCAATGAGACTTCTGCACCTGTTAACAGGTATTCTGGCCCGATCCTCGTAAGCAAACTGCTCCAACTGTCTCAGATTTGAAGGGTGCCTTCTCCAGACTGTGTGTTTCAGCTCTTTCCACAGATGTTCAATAGGATTTAGATCAGGACTCATAGAAGGCCACTTCAGAACAGTCCAATGTTTTCTTCTTAGCCATTCTTGGGTGTTTTTAGCTGTGTGTTTTGGGTCATTATCCTGTTGAAGGGCCCATGACCTGCAACTGAGACCAAGCTTTGTGACACTGGGTAGCACATTTCACTCCAGAATGCCTTGCTAGTCTTGAGATTTCATTGTACCCTGCACAGATTCAAGACACCCTGTGCCAGATACAGCAAAGCAGCCCCAGAACATAACTGAGCCTAGTCCATGTTTCACAGTAGGTAGTGTTATTTTCTTTGTATGCTTCATTTTTGTGTCTGTGAACATAGAGCTGATTTGCCAAACAGTTCCAGTTTTGTCTCATCTGTCCAAAGGACATTCTCTCAGAAGCTTTGTGGCTGGTCAATATGCATTTTGGCAAATTCCATTTTTGCTTTTTTATGATTTGCTTTCAACAGTGGAGTCCTCCTCAGTCGTCTTCCATGAGGTCCACTGTGGCTCAGACAGTGACGGATGGTGCGATCTGACACTGATGTACCTTGACCTTGGAGTTCACTATCTTTGGATGTTGTTCTGGGCTCTTTGGTTACCATTCACATTATCCGTCTCTTCAATTTGTCATCAATTTTCCTCTTGCGGCCGCGTCCAG
>NW_018128453.1:29472-35723 GCF_001952655.1 Monopterus albus
TACCTTTAACATGTTTGTCTATAATTTTCTTTCTAATCTCCTGAGACAACTCTCTCCTTAGCTTTCTGTGGTCCATGTTCAGTGTGGTACACACCATGATACCAAACAGCACAGTGACTACTTTTCACCCTCTAAATAGGCAGACTGACTGATTACAGGTTTGAAAACACCTGTGATGCTAATTAGAGGACACAGTTTAGTTTAACATGTCTCTATGGTCAAATTATTTTCAATCCTTTCTAGGGGTACCATCATTTTTGTCCAGGCCAGTTTCATTAGTTTCTTTTTTAAAATGCTTCTGTTGAACCACAATTTAAAAGCAATGACTGATTTTCATTAGTTAATTTTCAGTTATTATTACTTTTGTCAGTTTCACTCTATTTCAGTAACCATTGTGAGTTTCTCTTGTTTAACGGAAGGGTACCAACAATTTTGTCCACGTCTGTATAGTGTTTCTCTACACAACCTTATATTTATTGTCCCTTCTCCTTCATCACTGTTTCTTTTGTTGTACTTTAACACCCTGTCTTCCTATCCCTCATCCTTCCAGTCAGCCTCGTACCCCAGCAGAGTTGCTAACTCTCTTCCGGTATCCACGTGACCCATACACAGTGGAGCAGGCGCGTGCTGGAGAGATTTTTGAGCAAACTCTTCTGCTCATCCAGGACCATGTCAACCAGGGTCTCATGGTCGACACCAATGGCACAGGTGAGGCTGATTTACCAAAAACAAAAAAAATACTGTGCCACTACTGAAAAGACAACAAGGTTGACATTCCTTTGTTACTTTATCCCTGATCACTTGCTTCACTGTGCAGGTGTTTGCAAACCTATGAAAAACTCTGGGGCCGTTTTGGTGCGGGGGTAGAGCAGGTCGGCCCCTGATCGCAGGGTCGGTGGTTCGATCTCCATTCTCCCCGGTCCACATGTCGAAGTGTCCTTGGACAAGACACTGAACCCCAAGTTGCTCCCGGTGGCCAGGCCAGTGCCTTGCATGGCCGCTTCGCCGCCATCGGTGTGTGAGTGTGTGAATAGTTGAATGGGTGAATCTGTAAAGCACCAGGCATGGCAGAAAAGCGCTATATAGGTACGGTCCATTTACCATATTATTGTAGTGAAAGAAACCAGACCAGCTGTGTAAAAGTTGCCTGTGCACACTGACACATCATGGGGTTGTAATTGCACAGTGATTTTATTGAATGAAGCTAAATTTGTTTTTTATTTGTTAGCAAAATCTTGACAAAAAGGAATGAAAACAATAAAAACACACTTAATGTTTCAGGTGATTTACTTCATCTGCACTGAGGCTGGAGATGGAGTTTGAATTAGGTCTTTGGGGTGGGCTACAGCATACAGCTAATGGGGACACACATATCTTAATACTAGTAGACAAAGTTGTATTTAGATGTCATGCACAATTATCGGTTGTCTTAGTAATACATGTTTTGACAAATGACAAAATTCTTGCAACATATACATAACATTCCTCTGAAGTCTCACTGCGGACTCATGGATAACGTAATGGAATTTTCAGCTACTCTATGAATTACCGTGTTATTCTGAGCACCGTTTGGCTTATACAGTGCCTTGCGAAAGTATTCGGCCCCCTTGAACTTTGCGACCTTTTGCCACATTTCAGGCTTCAAACATAAAGATATAAAACTGTAATTTTTTGTGAAGAATCAACAACAAGTGGGACACAATCATGAAGTGGAACGAAATTTATTGGATATTTCAAACTTTTTTAACAAATAAAAAACTGAATAATTGGGCGTGCAAAATTATTCAGCCCCTTTACTTTCAGTGCAGCAAACTCTCTCCAGAAGTTCAGTGAGGATCTCTGAATGATCCAATGTTGACCTAAATGACTAATGATGATAAATAGAATCCACCTGTGTGTAATCAAGTCTCCGTATAAATGCACCTGCACTGTGATAGTCTCAGAGGTCTGTTTAAAGCGCAGAGAGCATCATGAAGAACAAGGAACACACCAGGCAGGTCCGAGATACTGTTGTGGAGAAGTTTAAAGCCGGATTTGGATACAAAAAGATTTCCCAAGCTTTAAACATCTCAAGGAGCACTGTGCAAGTGATAATATTGAAATGGAAGGAGTATCAGACCACTGCAAATCTACCAAGACCTGGCCGTCCCTCTAAACTTTCAGCTCATACAAGGAGAAGACTGATCAGAGATGCAGCCAAGAGGCCCATGATCACTCTGGATGAACTGCAGAGATCTACAGCTGAGGTGGGAGACTCTGTCCATAGGACAACAATCAGTCGTATACTGCACAAATCTGGCCTTTATGGAAGAGTGGCAAGAAGAAAGCCATTTCTTAAAGATATCCATAAAAAGTGTTGTTTAAAGTTTGCCACAAGCCACCTGGGAGACGCACCAAACATGTGGAAGAAGGTGCTCTGGTCAGATGAAACCAAAATCGAACTTTTTGGCAACAATGCAAAACGTTATGTTTGGCGTAAAAGCAACACAGCTCATCACCCTGAACACACCATCCCCATTGTCAAACATGGTGGTGGCAGCATCCTGGTTTGGGCCTGCTTTTCTTCAGCAGGGACAGGGAAGATGGTTAAAATTGATGGGAAGATGGATGGAGCCAAATACAGGACCATTCTGGAAGGAAACCTGATGGAGTCTGCAAAAGACCTGAGACTGGGATGGAGATTTGTCTTCCAACAAGACAATGATCCAAAACATAAAGCAAAATCTACAATGGAATGGTTCACAAATAAACATATCCAGGTGTTAGAATGGCCAAGTCAAAGTCCAGACCTGAATCCACTCGAGAATCTGTGGAAAGAACTGAAAACTGCTGTTCACAAATGCTCTCCATCCAACCTCACTGAGCTCGAGCTGTTTTGCAAGGAGGCATGGGCAAAAATTTCAGTCTCTCGATGTGCAAAACTGATAGAGACATACCCCAAGTGACTTACAGCTGTAATCGCAGCAAAAGGTGGCGCTACCAAGTATTAACTTAAGGGGGCTGAATAATTTTGCACGGCCAATTTTTCAGTTTTTTATTTGTTAAAAAAGTTTGAAATATCCAATAAATTTCGTTCCACTTCATGATTGTGTCCCACTTGTTGTTGATTCTTCACAAAAAATTACAGTTTTATATCTTTATGTTTGAAGCCTGAAATGTGGCAATAGGTCGCAAAGTTCAAGGGGGCTGAATACTTTCGCAAGGCACTGTATATAAGCCATTCATCTCTATGCCATTTCTGTACTAAGCTAACCCAGTGTGTAGAGATGTAATCATTGAGCAGTTGACACGTATCCCATAAACCATTTTACAGCCCCATGAGACACACACAGCATTTAACCTACAGTCGCTTTGGAGCACAAGACACATTTTAATTGGAGCACCATGTCTTTGTCTAGATTTAACAGGACATGATGTCTCATATGTAGTGCTCTGGAGAAGCTAAATATACTGTACATGTATTACAGATTTAGAAAAAATAGGAGTAATGGTACATAAAAGAGAGAAGAGTTGTCAAGAAAGAGAAATTCTTTTAGTGCTGGAGAAAGAGAGAAGGAACAAACTGGAGGTCAATGAAATATGAACAAAGACAGAGCGAGAGACAGTGTTTTCATTACTTATACCAATGACCAAGTTTTCATTGTTGCACTGGCCCCAGACCAAGCTAACAGAGATTTTTGCCAGTCAGCAGAAACAGATTTGCTCTCTTCACTGTCTGTCTGCTTCATCTGGGAGGACAGCACCACAGTTTCCCCTCTGAACTCACACACATATACATACAAAACCACACACAGCACACCGATAATGTGCAGAGGAGGAGTGGAAGCTGGTAGCATGTGATACAATCTGAACCCTTTGAACCTGGCTGCACATACTTTTGTTGTCATGCATAACCAGCACCTTGTTGCTAAAACATCTCACAAACACACACACTGATATGTGCATACATGCTTTCACATATCAAACTGAGTCAGGGCAGGTTAGTGAAATACTGCAGCTTGCGCCCGGAGGTTCTTTCCATTCTGGGCCATCAACAGTGAATGTATTATAAGGATGCATGTGAATCATTATCAGACAATTAAATAAAAATATGTAATGGGAAATAAAAGATTACATAAATATTCACCTCCTTTAAAATGACTGACCTAACTCAACAGAGGTCCAGCCAATTAGTGCTAGTAGTCTCACAGTTAGTGAAATGGGGATCACCAGAGTGCAGTGAATGTGTCTCAAGTGATTGTAGTATAAAGACACCTGTGTCTGGAAGGTCCAGTCACTCAGAGAAATAGTTACTGAAAGGTCAAGTAGTAGGACAAGAGTACCCCATTTATTTTTTCACATAGCTCAGTTAATACTAAACAATATTAATACTAAACAATAGTCAGATGATTACAGATGGATATACAACAACATTTCTAAGGCACTGAACATCCCCTGGAGTTCAGTTAAATCCATCAAGAAATGGAAGGAATATGGCACATGTCTAAATCTGCCTAGGTCAGGCCATCCTCACAAACTGAGTGACCGTGCAAGAAGGAGACTAGTGAGAGAGGTCACCAAGACACCAATGAATACTCTGAAGGAGTTACAGGCTTCAACAGCTGAGATGGGAGAGACTCTGCATACGACTGTTGCCCGGGTTCTTCACCAGTCAAAGTTTATGGGAGAGCGGCAAAGAGAAAGTCACTGTTGAAGAAAACTCATATTAAATCTTGACTAGAGTTCATCAAAACGCATGTGGGAGACTCCATGGTCAAGTGGAAGAAAGTTCTTTGGTCTGATGATGTTTCATGGTGCTCTAATGTACTGTATCATAACCTACTGTATGTCTGTATCAAAACATTAGCTGTAAAAGCACATAGAATTAGTAACATTTATAGGTTCCAGAAAAATACATTGAAAAGACAGACCTGGACAGTAGCAGTGAGGACAAAGGATGCTGAGCCCAGCAACTGCTCAGCTGTAATCAGGAGACTGTGACAGGCATGGACAGACGTTGTGTTGAAAGGAAGGAGTGATCCCATTTGTTTGTACATTTCCAGAGCATGTGTGCACAGTCAATACTGGCAAATTATTTCTATAGGCTATAAATGCACCTCTGAGTCATTTCTTGATGCTGTCGCACACAACTGAGAGACTGGTTTATCAGAACTGTTAAACTGCAACTCTGTACAACCCTTCCAATACATAGTGTGTATAAATATTGCATGTAAATAAAATGGAAATGAAGAAAATATTGAACATTTTATTGGAATCAGAATCGGCTTTATTGGTCAGGCGTAAACAAGATAAGACTGAGAGAACAAGGAAAGAAAAAGAATGTGCATTAGGAAAATTTTAAAAAAGTACTTAGATATATACTGTACAATGGTATATTTTCAAGGTATTGCTCTGAAGGTTGTCGTTCTGTTGTACCGTCATGGGTTAAGTGTTCAGTGACAGCCGGGGGAGAAAAACTGTCCTTGTGTCTGGTTGTCTGGTTGTCTTGGCGTACAGTGACCTTTGGCACCATCCAGAGGGGAGGAGTTCAAACTGTTTGTGTCCAGGGTGTGAGGGGTCTGCAGAAATCTTCTCTGTCCTACAGGTCCTTCATAGAAGTCAGGCTGGTACAAATGATGCTTTCCACAGTCCTGACTGTCCTCTGGAGTCTGTTCCTGTCCTGTTTGGTTGCTGAACCAAACAGGACAGTGATGAATGAGCAGAGAACAGACTCAGTGATTCCTCTGTAGAACTGTATCAGCAGCTCTTGGGGCAGTTGAACTTCCTGAGCTGATGCAGGAAGTACATTCTTGGTGATGGTGCTGATGCTGGACACTCACTTAATGTCCTGGGAGACTCTTGATCCCAGGAACTTGAAGGACTCTACTGCGGATACAGTGTTGCTGAGTATGGGGGGCTTGTATGTGTAGAAGGTCTTGTTAGGCACACACATGTCTTCACAAAAGCTGATGTATGATGGCACAGTGTCAGTGACATCATACACTCCAGTCTGTGCAATCAAAGCAGGCCTGTAGCTCTGACTGCCTGCTCGGTCCATCTCGTCACTGTTTTGACCACAGGCTTTGCAGCTTTACGTTTCTGCCTATGGGCTAGGATGAGATGGGCCATGCAGTGATCAGAGAGACCAAGGGCTGCACAGGAGACAGAGTGATGGGCGTTTTTTATTAACTTATTAGAAATGTAAGTTAAAAATGTATTCAGTTCATCTTTAGACCAAGTGGACATTTGTGCCAATTGAAAAAATTCCCTCA
>NW_018128453.1:35774-43441 GCF_001952655.1 Monopterus albus
AAAGGACAACAAAACATAATGCGTATAGCCGCAGCTGTCTCCGATGTGGAGGCATAAACATTATAGACTGTTGATGTTGACAAAGCTTTATAATAAAAAACAAGCAATTAATGACTTGTATTTTTTTTCCTTAATTGACTTTAAAACCAAGGTACATAAACTGATTTTTGTGTACCATCGCTCTAATTCATTTAGGGTATAAAAATGTTTTATATTTCTTACTGAAAATATTTGCTGTACAAATCAAACATGTATTTATTATTAGATTTCTGATATGTTAAATTTATGTTGCCTTTCCACAGCATTTCGTTACAATGATCTGGTGTCCCCTCGCTTTCTGGATATGATTGCCAACCTGTCCGGATGCACAGCTCACCGCCACTTCAACAACTGCTCGGACATTTGCTTCCATCAGAAGTATCGTAGTCACGATGGCACCTGCAACAACCTGCAACACCCTATGTGGGGCGCCTCACTCACTGCCTTTGAACGGCTCTTGAAGTCCGTCTATGACAACGGGTTTAACCTGCCGAGAGGTGCCACTGACCGGCTGCATAATGGATACAGGTTGCCACTGCCGAGGTTGGTGTCCACCACCATGATTGGAACAGAGACTATCACTCCCGATGACCGCTACACTCACTTACTGATGCAGTGGGGTCAGTTCCTAGACCATGACTTGGACGCAACAGTGGTTGCCCTCAGCCAGTCGCGGTTCTCTGATGGCCAGCTGTGTACTAATTTCTGCACCAATGACCCCCCATGTTTCCCTATTCAGTTCCCACCCAATGACCCACGGCAGCTGCAAAGTGGCACACGTTGCATGTTCTTTGTCCGATCCAGCCCAGTGTGTGGCAGTGGGATGACATCTCTGCTCATGAACAGTGTATATCCAAGAGAGCAAATCAACCAGATAACCTCTTACATCGATGCCTCAAATGTCTACGGCAGCTCGCGACATGAATCGGAGGAAGTCCGTGATTTGGCCAGCCAAAGGGGTCTGCTCCGGCAAGGTATTATTCAGCGGACAGGAAAGCCACTTCTGCCATTTGCCACTGGACCACCTACTGAGTGTATGAGAGATGAGAACGAAAGTCCAATTCCATGTTTCTTAGCTGGAGATCACCGTGCCAATGAGCAGCTTGGTTTGACTGCCATGCACACATTGTGGTTCAGAGAACACAATCGCATAGCCACTGAGCTACTGAGGCTGAATCCCCACTGGGATGGGGACACCATTTATCATGAGGCCAGGAAGATAGTGGGGGCCCAGATGCAGCACATCACCTATAGTCACTGGTTGCCAAAGGTAAGAACTATCAGCTCAAGTCTAATATTTCTTTGTTATGCTTCTGTTTTTCTTTAACTAGTGTTTCTCTGGTTATTTCTCAAGATGAGAAGAAAGTCTTTTACATTCCTTGTCCTATCTTTTAGATACTGGGAGAGGCAGGCATGAAGATGTTGGGGCCATATGCAGGTTACGACCCTAATATTAACGGCGGCATTTTCAGTGCTTTCGCCACTGCTGCTTTCCGCTTTGGACACACTCTCATCAACCCAATACTCTACAGGTTAGATGAGGACTTCCAGCCTATTCCCCAGGGACACCTCTCTCTGCACCGTGCCTTCTTCTCCCCGTTCCGCATAGTGAATGAAGGTGGCATTGACCCACTCCTTCGTGGGCTCTTTGGCGTCGCTGGTAAAATGCGTGTTTCCACACAACTGCTGAATACAGAGCTGACAGAGAGGTTGTTTTCCATGGCGCACACGGTGGCCCTGGACCTGGCTGCTATGAATATACAGAGAGGAAGGGATCATGGAATACCGCCATACAACGATTACAGGACCTTTTGTAACCTGACCTCAGCTGAGACGTTTGATGACTTGAACAACGAGATTAAGAATCCTAATGTCAGAGAAAAATTACAGAGGTAAATGTACCCTCAAAATGATTATTAATATTTTTGGAATGTTACCCAACTTGGCTTGAGGCCATGCAACAAATGGAACCATGCAATTGTGGGCTATGAACCTATCTGTGAACAATTCACAGAAAGCAAGTCTTCATAAGGTTCTTGTCCTAATTTTATGACAGACCATCATGGTTTGCCTTGAATTAATGATAGATTGCAGCATGTTTACAAAGTCGACTATCCTGACTGTTTTTCTTGTATGGCAGGCTGTATGGTACTCCTTTGAACATTGACCTGTTCCCTGCCTTAATGGTTGAAGACCTGGTCCCTGGCAGTCGACTAGGGCCCACCCTTATGTGCCTGCTTGCAGTTCAGTTCAAACGTGTACGGGATGGTGACAGGTATGTTAAGCTAGCAGTACAATTCATCTCATGACTGACAAATGCATTTTGTGATGACATGAAAGTACACCCAGTGACCACTGTCGTGGGTACCAGGTTATTTTCCCATTTTTTGTTCTTCAGAATGCTAAGTACTGAGTTATTTTCCCATTTTTTGTTCTTCAGAAAGTACTGAGGTCAGGCATTTGATTAAAAACTGAAGCCAAGTCGTAATATGAACTATAGCTTTTTAGCAATATTTTTTGTGTTTAGCTGAACCTAGTGCAACCATGTGTGTGTGTGCATATATATATATATAAAAAAAACCAGTGACAGTATTAAGAGTCACGTAAAATTAAAGCCATTGATGTAATACCCTATCAAGTTTCTTTCCATTATGTGAGAGAGTTGAAGAGAAATTGTGTTTTATCTTTCTGTCCTTCAACTTGCCGGTCCCTGTTTTGTTCAGATTCTGGTATGAAAACCCAGGCGTGTTCACTCCTGCCCAACTGACCCAGTTGAAGCAGGCCTCTCTGGCCCGGGTGCTGTGCGACAACGGGGACAACATCACACGCATCCAGCAGGATGTCTTCAGGGTGGCCGAGCTGCCCCATGGCTTCGGCAGCTGTGACGACATCCCTCAGATCGATCTTCGCATGTGGCAGGACTGCTGTGAAGGTAAGAAGTTTAGGATTTAGGATTTTTAGTTATCAGGTTATTGTCATCATTTTGCTTTCTGTGGTTCTTTGACGTTACATTTTGTTTAACCAATATTACATACAAGTGAAGGGTTTTCCATTTTTCTGGTCTGTATTAAAGTGTAAGCAGTTTTAGGTCCAGTAGTCAATGATATACCGCCCAAGTTGAAAATAAATAGCTAAAGTCACCAAAAACTGCAAATAGTGTAATTTTTATGTATATTAAAAATGCCCTTTTCCAAGGATCAAGTAACGGGTTAAGTCAAAGCTTTTCTGTAACAGTGCATGTAAATTAAGTCTTCAGAGGCGATGGAAAAATTCTTACACGCGTCCCAACATCTGTTGATTGCATACAAATGCTTTGTCTGCACAAAGGCAGTGCTGGAACGCTGTGTTGCTACAGCCTCTGAAGTACTGTGTGGAAAATATTGCACTGCAGGAAGTAGTACTGTATATTGCTTTCAAACCATAGCTCCAGGCTAAGTCAGAACTAGCTTAGAAGAAAAGACCAAGTCATAGGCTTCACATGATTCCCAGATGATCTGAACTGGGATGAACTCAGAGGCGATGGAAAAATTCTTACACGTGTCCCAACATCTGTTGATTGCATACATTTGTGGGAACATATGCAGTGTGGAAACAACCTTTCTGATATATTTTTATTGTAGTAACAAGTTGCAGTGTTAAAATAGTCCAAAACTTTATTTAAACAATCTCCAGTTGCTTATTTGTTTTATGGTTTAATGTGCTGAGATTAAACTGCACACATTTCACAAAAAAATGGACTTAACGTTTACATAAGGTCTGATTAGAAACACCTTCCAATATGGAGCAGCGAAGTGGAACATCAATCCTTAGAGCTTCAAATGATCATAACCAGGAGTTAAACTGGGGTGGAAACCAATGGCACCCTGTCAGAGCTCAGCTCTGTCTCCTTCAGTTCAGTGTTGGCAGCTCTTGCAACCCGCTCCAGCTTAAAACATTGACTTTCAGACAATGTCTCTCACTGTTCTACAGTTGTTTAGTTAGCTCCTTTTCTTTGACTTCATTAAACCTCTGTGGCTGTCAAACAGCAACAGTGTTGATACCTCTCCACACTGAGAGAGGAGCTATGGGCACTTTACACAAGCGGCACAACAGTGGTAACTTCATTACTGTAAATCTTCTGTTGTGGCATTGTGATCTGACTGTAGCCTTATTAACCTAAATGCTTCTCTGACCAGTGGATGGGTCAGCTGCTGCGCACAGATACGGTCTGTACAGTGAAATGATGTGACTGTTCAGGATGAGTCCAGCACCATCAAAGCTGTTGCTGTATTTTTATTTTTAGCAGATGTCCAAAATTGTTTCCTCTGGAGAATCATAATGTGTTTTTCTGGCATGTTGGTGCTTTATTACAGGGAGCAAATATGGAACTGATCTAATCAGTAGAGTAACATATAAGACACCAGATAATAAGCCTGCTAATTGAAAACAGTCTTTATTGACCTCAGCCTTGTAAGTTACTGTAGACAGTGTAGTGGCCCCACTGCACAGGTGTATGCTGTGTTATTGTCTTTGGGGCTTCAGAGTGCTTCATGGAGGTGAACGTTTTCCCCTCAAATTCATTTACAGAGTTGCTTCACTCACATTACCAATGAATGAATAAATAAACAGGCCTGTTCCTAGTTGTGTCTGGACACTTAGACAGTTTCAATTTGGCATATCAGTCTCTGAAAGTTCACACATATAATGTAGGTGAATGGAGTTTAGTTTGTGGTGCAGCCACAATATCACCAGCATTCTATAGAAGGGCTTCTCCCCTTCTCATAAATCTCAGCTGAACCCCTCCTGACATCCATCACAATTAATCAGATCCTATGTGACACAGTATTAAAATAAGTGAACTGGAAGACCAAATAAAGCCAGTATAAATAAAATTAGAATGGCTTCTATTTCAGAAGCTGCTATCATAGCAGTATCCATTTACAAAAATGAGTTGCGAATGTCGATAAGCGCTATAAAACGCTTTGCAGGTCACGTCTTCTGTTTCCAGTGAGCTGTGTTCTGAACACAGCTATGTGCGCAGCCACTCGCTTTCATCTTTCCAGCACCTTGGCTAATTTTTGAAAGCATCCGCCTTCTTTCATGGTGAGAGAACACGTAGGTGAACAGCACAGGAAGTTGCTGACACGTCTCAGTCAGTGGCTCACACTGGTGTCTGGGCTGGTTTGTTTGCCTTTGATAACATCTTCCTCAAGGCAGCCTTCACTATAATTACTGGTTATATGCTGCAGTTCAGAACATCCCCTTTAAAAGGAACATGGTGATTCTTTGACTGCAATTTACTTGACAGTCCTCCAGTCTGAGGAGAATCCAACTAGATGCCACTTGGTGTAAAGTAGTGTGGCTTCAGGAAGGGCAAAACTCTATGTTTAGGTCATCTCAGCTTTCAAACGACCAAACTAGACTGATATCAGGCAACTTCATCAATTTCTTGTCCCCTAAGCAAAACATTTTAACAAGCAACACATGGTGCCTTTCATCCCAGATCCCGACCCCAGCGTTCACCCTTCCTTGACAAAATGTACAAGTGAAGAACAAAGCTAATAAACAGAGACTATCCTGCCACAAGCAAGACACAGGAAGAGTTAATGTGCTTGTCTCTGTGAGTCTGTCAGTAAAGCTGTATCCAGACTAACAGAGCTGAGAACTTGTATGTACTGTACATGTGTGTGCACATTGATGTCATACATTCAACAGTGTCTGAACTCTACTGGGGGTGAACCATTGATGTCATTGCGTGGACAAATGTTTTTTTGGTAGCATTGTTGTGCGGACATTTTGGCTGTTCCTCACTTTGACACACACCTTCACAGGGCTGTTCAGGTTAAGATTTGGTTTTACTGTTTAGATAAGAATGAGGTTTGGGTCGGGGTTCAGCATTTAGTTGGAATGGTTAACGTTAGGGTGAGGGCTAGGGAGTGCATTATATCAGTCTGTGAAAGACAACTTGGAATGTGGGGCCTTGTTTTTCTTTAGTTGTGGGGACAAAAAACCAGGACCATGCTAGCTTCGCAGGGACTGGCATCACCTGTGAGGACCGGAGGCTGGCCCCAACCGCTTAATTTGGCAAATTTAATGAAAACAGTACAGTGTAAAGTTAGAGCAATTGTTAACTTTGGTTAGAGTTGAGGGGGGTGCACTCATGCACATCTATCAGCAAGAGACAGGAAGTCTTGGTGTTCGATAGCCTTTGTGTTTACAGACTGCTCTCTGGTGAATGACTGGCACTCTGGGGCTGAGCACCTGGCTTTAGGCCTTTACAGATAAAGATGCAGCCTTCCTAACTGCAGGCCCTGATCCAGTCATCTGTCCTACCTCAGGTTTATTATGAAGTGTCTCTCAACATTCTTTGCTGATGCTCAGCATGCCCCAGATGTCTGCTGGTGCAGGAGCAGCATTCTTGTTTCTGTGTGTGTGTGTGTGTCTTTGATTCTCTTTGATCGGAGTGAAATGATGTCAGCAGGAGCGTGAGGCGTGGTAATACGATAAGCCGCAGAGTCTTGGATCAGCATTTTAAAGCCAAAAGAAAGTGGCATCAGACGTCATTACTTGGTGTCTCATGTACATTATGTGTGCATGTTCATTTGTGGGTGGCTTATTTATGTTTGTGCATAAAAAGTGATTTAACAGGTAGTAGTTTCTTTTTGTTTCAATATGCTCATCGGTCTCTTCACTGTAACTATTTTATCATATTGGTTGAGACAATACAACTTGGAATAATCCTTGTCCTGTCAAGTTCAGTGATTCTTTTGTCCCTTGTTAGTGAACCACAGTGTATTGTGTTGTGTTTGACCCACCAGACTGCAGGACAAAGGGTCAGTTCAATGCCTTGTCATACCACTTCAGGGGACGCAGATCAGTTGAGCACAGCTACAAAGAGGATAAACCTGCCAACAGCATCCAGGAGGACAGGTAACACTGCATGGCCACCATCAGGAAGTAATGTGCAAAAGTCCGTCCCACCACTGCAGCGTGGTGGTGATTTCCTGTGCAGAGTAAATTACATTGTTCCTTCCCACTTGTTCTGTAATGTAGACGCCAAATGTTTAGAAAGACATGGTGATGTTGATATGTTTTCTGAAATGCTCTCTCTGTACAGTGTAACAACTGAAGCTCTTCTTTCTGTGATTTCCATTCAGCTGTTGAGGTTCAGAATGTTTCATGCAACAACTTAGGAATTCTGCCATGTTACATTTTATACACGATATTATCTGTATAGTCTAGCAAAGACTATGGAAAGATTACTATATCTAACTAATTATATCTGTTTGTCTTTGCAGCCTAGTGAAGCAAGCTGTTGAAAGCCATGTAAATCTTACTCTGACCTCCAAGAGAAGCACTGAACCATCAGTCAGCAGCTTCCAAGACTTTGTCTCTGACGTGCAGAAGACGATTACAAGTTTACAAAAGAAGGTGTGTGTCTGTATTTACACCCACACATGCAGATTTGTCTCTGTGCATTTGTTGTCCTTGTACTGAGACATGTGTGACATTAGCAGATGTCAGAAGCTGAAATTTGAATTATGCAGTATTAGATCTGATCTGATTGCTGTGATCATTCCTTTATTTGAGAGGGTTCAGGCAGGCTTTGTCAATATATTGCTGTTATGTTAGGTATAATCCTCATCCAG
>NW_018128453.1:45823-46975 GCF_001952655.1 Monopterus albus
AAAAAGTGTTTTTGTTTTGAGGCTGATTCTTTGTCTGGACACTGACAGTTGAGCGGTCCCTCTCCCCTTCTCAGGAAACTTAAAACGATTCCATTACAGTAAACATGTCTTGCTCTCCCAAGTTGCCTCTTGTACGTACTGTGTGCATGTTTATACACAGCGACACAGTCAAAGCCCCGTGCATACAGACATCTTTTTCATTAACATGTCAGCAGTACAGTTGAGGCCTATCATTGTGACCTTTCCTCTGCTCAGCTGCAGCCTCTTAAATGCAGAGCAGTCGATAAGAAGTCCAGTGTCCTGTTTGTAGAGACTGCTGAATCACTAATATGGAGTGTGTTTTGGGTGGGGATTGAGCTGGGTTTAAAGAACGTGGAATAGTTCAGTATCACAGTATCCCTCACATGGTAGTTTATATTTTTAGATTTTACATACTGTTTATACAGTATGGGCATTCTCACGTATATGTGGCTCACATTTCAAAATAATTGCAAGAGTTAGAGACTTGTGGAGATGTTGATGTGACCAGAAACAGCGGCTTCTCTGAGTAAATGTTTGTCCTTCTGTCTTTGTAGATTAAAAGACTTGAAGCCCGTCTGAGCAACACTGTCTGCACTGACAGTGAGGGACGTGAGCGAACAGATGGAGAGCGGTGGAAAGAGGACTCCTGCACTGCATGTGAATGCAGAGTATGTTCAGTGCAAACACACACAGTATCTAAGTCTCTTATTCTTCACACTCTGAGAAGCTGATTGTGTTTAAGTATCGTCTGTGGTTTCTTTCTGTGTTGCACTCTTTGCAAGTGTTTCTGCTCATCCGGCACGTCTTGGTAGTACCCTCCTCCTGGCACCAGTGTGTGTGTTTGTGTGCACCGAGCACTTCTCTGCCTTTTGTTCTTTATCTCTGACACTTGTTGATGCCAGCTGCTGGCAGAGGTGAAGGCAGTCTCTTGCCAAACCTGATTGCCTCAGATCTTCTTCCCTACCTCCTACTTACTCTGCCATCTTTCCTACTTGGATCATTTTGTTCACTACATCTGATGACACACGTCAGTTTCTCTTTTGTGTTTCTCCTCTCACCTTCCACACCCTCCCTGTAACTGGTGGATTTTGTAATTATTAACCATGGCAGTCAGAAGCACAATCAGGGAGG
>NW_018128453.1:46991-78063 GCF_001952655.1 Monopterus albus
GAAACACATCATGTTCATTCCAGTTCCTCTGTTCTTGTTTTTATGCCTCCATGCCAGCGATAGCCACGGCCGGAGGTATTAACCTGTGACATTGTGCTTGTTACATTCTTGGGAACATGATATCTCAGGAATGCTTTAAGGGAATTTCTTCAGAATTTGGCACACATGTCCATTTGGACTCGAGGTTGAACTGATTAAATTTTGGTGGTTGAAGGTCAAAGGTCAGTGACCTCACATCTGTCCATTCTTGTGAATTTGACTGGTTGGCAGAGGCATACGACCATGAAGTGGTAATTCTAGACGTGCCTTTTTTCTTTGCTGTATGTTGATCTGTTTGTTGCAGCTGGCCAGTCTCTCTATAGTGATCATGTTTCCAGTCTAATCGAATAATGGAACTGACCTGTTGCCACTTCTTTGCCCCCCCCCCAGGATGCCCAGGTGACCTTCTTTGTGGAATTTTGTCCACCAGCTGAGTGCAAACACCCCATCAAGCTAAAAGATGCCTGCTGCCCCATGTGCCTGGAACACACAGACGTTGATAAGCAGCAAAAAGCAGACACCCACCACAACTAACCGTCAGGACTCCCCGACAAACTCACTCTAGTGCCTGAAAGTCGCACACTCGCAGACATCCAGAGAGAGGACGAGACTCTCCAAGGCGTGCTCATCTGCAGCACCAGTAACCTCGTAAACCCAGTTGCCTCAGTTTTTGTTTTGTTTCACTTTGTATTCTTTTTCTTTGATCAGGGGAGGGTTTGATTTTATTTTTTTATTTTGGCTTCCTGCCTCCTGCAGGTCCAGCAGCCTGAGGCTCTATTTGAAATCCTCTGGCAACAAGCCAGCAATCACTAAATGGATTTATTTCCGAATTGATGGGTGGGTGATTGGATAGATGAATGGGCGGATTGTAAACAAGACGGGCAAACCTCTCCTCCTGTCTTGGAGTCCACTGAGGCTGAAGCAAACAGCCACTGTTTGCTTTCCTGCTACTAACACTTGGTGACAAAACACAGGGCCAGCTGCCATTAAGACGCAGGAAAGGGAAGTAGATTGAAAGGCAGCAGCCATTTGTCATCTCACAAAATGTTCTCAGGTTAGAGATGCCAAAAACTGGTGCTATTTCCCCCCTTCTTTTCTTATTGATTTAATCACTAAATACAGACCTTCAAAATATTTGTGCTTGTATGCAAAGAAACCTATATACACCCAATATATGCCTTTTAATGATAAATCATATTGGAGAGGACCGTTTTATTCAAACTAAAAGACTTTATATGAATAGAGTTATTCATCTTGTAATCCATGATGCTCCATATCATGTTATGCATATGCGTTTTCTTCCCTTTTGTATCAAAATGCTTACATATGAAGATAATGTGAAGCCCTATGAAAATGTTTGTATTGCAAAAGAAATGTCTACTGATTACTGCTCCTCCGCCTATGGACAACCTACTGGCCTGTCCTGAACTTGAGTGAAGTGGAGCCATGTGGCACTTCACAGCAGGACACTCATTGCAGCTCTTGCACTGTCGTGTCCCTTTCCAGGTTCCATTTTGCTTTCAGAAAGCAGTGAAATAATAATCTTTTTTTTATCACTTTAATGTCGTGGACCTTGTCCCAGTATTTTGCTCAGTCTTCTAAAGCCAAGTGTAGTAACTTCTAAAATTACATAAATAGCACATGTATCTACAAAACTATGTATGAATGTTGTAATGAGGTCAGGGCTCAGCCTTTGGTACTGCAAACTCTACCACCGCAGTATTCTCCTTTAAACCTGCTCACAGTTGCTTCATATTCATGTTTAGTCTTTATTCCACAGACTACACACTTGAAGGACAGCTCCTCTAACTGTTCCCTGTTCTTCTCTGCCATATCTGACATCCAGCTCTCCAGTTCCACTTTACATGAGGACATGCTTGCATGCAGTCCTTTATCAAGCATCTACTTTTTCCCCACCTTTTCCCTCTAAGTTTTGCTCACATGTTGAGTTTTTGAGTCTTCGCCTAGGACGACTTTCTTCATGGTTGATATCGTTTAGGACTGTTTTCCCTGCTCATGTTTCTTTGCCATGTTAACGATTTGGAGACTGGAGTGATGTCATTCAGCAGAGCATGTGTGGTGCGCAGGCTTTTCTAGCTCTCTGACCTTCATTCCGCTGTAATGGAAGCCATATGGGAAGGAAAACAAGGGGAACATTGGGGGAGGGGTGCTGATTACTGGGACATAGTGTCAGTCAGTGTCTTCACCATGTTGCCATACTGAGAAAGAGATTTATTTCACTGACTCCTGTCAGCTTCCTTCCACATGTAGTGTACATAGATTAATGCCACTCACTGCACCTCATGCACTGGCTCACATATTCTTAACACAAGTCACAATTTTCATCTTCCTGTTTTGCTTTGCTGCTATTTGTGTCAAAGCAGCTGCACTGTCCTTTCCGTTATTTTCTTTATGTGGTAACGTCCTGAGTGAGCATCTGTCAGTAAACAGAAATAATACTCTGTGGAATGTTCCACTGAGGATTCCAGATGGATTAGGGAGATGGCAGTCGAACTGGTAAATTGGTGTCATATTGCATGTTTAAATATACTGGACAGGGCGACACACTACGCTGTGTGTTCACAGAGGTGTCATTTCTCTCCTTCACTGCATTCTGACTGGTTTCTCCAGCACCAGTTCATCATGTGTGCATTTTATGGAATTCACTACTTTGGTGTTTTCATAAACTTTATGAATGCATGTACATCTCTTTCTCAGTAACAGGCTCAATACACTTTGGCCTGAAGTTTGGATGCCAGTGTACTGTGATCGCTCTTCGTTACCACTCCTGATATTCATATATCTGTTGTATTAGTTCTTTTTTATTTTCATCGTGGTTCCTTCCCGTTTTATTTTCCCTTTTAAAAAACTTCCAAGTGTCAATGGAATGCACTGCTCTGCAAGACTGAACATGCTTTACCCACACTGTCGCTAAATCAGTGGTCACTGTGGCTGTAGTAGTACCTATATGACATTTGTATTGTGCGGTTGCCAAAGAATGGTTTGCACTGTAATGTATGCCTCTCAACAGTAATAATGAAATAAATAAGTCTCATTTGACATTTTGGTGCCTGTTCTTTTTCAGGTCACACGCTCGCTGCTGAACAACACAGGAGCTGATGATGGGACCCGTCATCAGCTCACTAATGCTCTGTCAGTGCTTAGACATTTGGGGTTTTTGGTTTTGCTTATCACCAACTTTTCGCACTGAACATCAATCTAAAATCAGTGTTAAGCTAGCTGCCTCTTCTTTGGGATGCTGTCATTAAAATGAGCACTTGATGAAGTCTTAACTATAATGCTTCAACAGTACTGTGCACTTGGCTCAGCTTTTCCTTGTAGTTTTTACATTTCCGTAGGAACCTAAAGTGCTTCTTGGTATTTGTTTCGACTTCAAGTTGAGGTATTCACAGATCCACTTAGTTCAGAGGAAAACCAGTCATCTTATGCTATTAAATTAAGTTTTTGGAATTGGATTCACTGATATTAAATGGAATAAAACATTGTTTTTTGTATATCACCCAGTTGGCTACAGGATGTTTATTGTTGGTGCAGGAGATAAAGTAGAACTTTCACTTGACAAATTATTTTAGTTTCTATGACTTGACACTTGTTCTTAGGTCAGCATTGCTATTGCTAATAATATATAATGAAGCTGTTTTTCACCATGCTTGTTAGCATTCATTACTCATCCCCTCAGGGCAAATACTAACTTGTTTATCTCTCAACCTTTAGCATCATCGTCAACAACGTCAAGACTAGTTCATGACCAAAACTGACATTCCCTCCAGCCTTAGCTGTAGATTGTATTATATTACATAATTATGTATAGTAGTGTATTATACAATACTGTATGTGCTAGCACAAACCCTAGCATGCTAACATACCAACTTTCTATGGTGTCTATGATTAGCTCTGTACTGTACATGCTGAATATCAATACAGTGTTAGCATGCTGAGTAAGCGCCATTGTGTCAATGTACAGGCAGTCTCCCAGAGCCAATAGCATAGCTGTAGAGTCTTGTTCTCCTTTGTCTGGTTTTCTGCCAGGTTTTGACATGAGAAACAACAATTACCTCTTATACAATTCTAGACAAACAACAAGCAGTTGTGTTTGGGGAGTGATGTTTGCTAGGTGAGTAATATTAGACACTGGAGAAGCCTGAGAACATGAACCTTATGATGTTATGTCTGGCTCTCACTGATAGACACAGACTGTCTAGTGCACAAGGCCACAAGCTGCATTTAGATGTGTGGTTTGTCTCTGCTCTACAGATTGTCTTGTATCAGTCAGTACTTAGAAAATGTTTTACCTTTGCTTCCACCCATCTTCATCTACATCCTCCATCCACATCCCTCCCTCAGTTCTCTATACTTCTCCCTGTAGAGTTGGTGCTGGCAGCTGGGATGGAGGCTCTGGAAAGAAAACTTGAGCAGGAAATGAGGTTTCCAGTGGCTGTATAGATAAAGAAGCCTTCATCTTCTAGCCAGGCAGGAAAAGACATTATCACCCTGACAACAGGAGACCTACCTTGTTTAGAGTAGGTCCATTCCTGTGAAATCCAAACAGGAATACATACACATAGACTTCCTGTGAGTGGTTCCTGTATCTGCTGTACAGTCTTTATACAGACAACAGCTGAAGGTCTAGGCTCTTGTTTGAATGAACCATAATCTGTTTACTTTGGAGAGAGAGACTATCAGATTATGTAGGTGCTGTTGGTGTCTAGCGCTACTTGTAGGCCAACAATTCAAATGCCAGTCAACAAACCACCTGTCAGCCCACAAAATCTGCTGTTCATCTGAGGATAAAACATCTACCCTTCTAGAGCCAAATCTCTGTCCAGTACTTTTCAGAACTTGAAGCACTCTGAAAGTACGAGGCAGAGAACTGCTGCTTTCAGGGTTTGGACAGGACACAAGCCTGCAGCTGCAAAAGCCTGGCTACCCAGCAAGCCTCTCACTCCCACTGATCAGATACTGGAATTTCATTTCAGCAGTTGGCTTTCAGCTTTGCACGTCTCACGCGCCCAGGTGGGGAATTCTTTCCCCTCACTAATAGAACATTGCTCTCGTTTCCAGAGCGAGACAGATCACAGAGAGAGAGGTGGTGTCCTGCTGAGGGAAAATAGGTTTTGCTTCCCTGGACTCAAAGGACTGCAGCGATGGCTTGTCACCCCCAGTGGGTGGGAAATGTCATGAGATTACTTCCTACCAGTGTTTTGGGCTCTGACACACATCTCACAGAGTTGACAGTGCAGGTGTTTACACATGGATGTTGGGAAGGTGACCTGCTTAGAATCCCACAGGATGTCACACTGACTGAGCCATTAATGTGATTCTTTATATTATTTTAATTCTACCTTCTACTTTATGTCATTTTTTCAGAAATGACAATGCAGAACCTTAAATATAAAGGCTTGTCCTGGTGGGGGTACAAAAGGAAGCTTTGTCATTTTCACCTGAGGAGTGATCAGGCAAATGTGCTCGTGTTGGAGCAAAGTACTAAATGGTCAATACAGATTAGGCAACACAGGGTTATTTGCTAATGTGAATATTTTTTTCACTGCCCCTAATAAAGTAGGCATACATAACATTCCTGCATTATCTGATCCTTAGCCTTATGTGGTCTTGCAACAGAGAGGACAATGAGACATGACTAATGAGGGTTAGAATTAAAATTGCACCTTATCAAAGCCCTCCAGAAGTTACATTTCGTATCATGGATGCTCAGGTATTTGTAAATGGAAACCACTTCCACATGCTGACTTTTGATAAGGCTGAAGTTATTGCTCATGGCAGCTGACTGGCTGCTCTCCCTGTAGGTCTGTGCCGGCCAACAAAGTGTTTGGCTTTTTTGAAGATGAACTCATCCCATTATGGATTTGCAAGAGTTAAATGTAACTAATTAAAAAGGAGGGGATAAACCAATAAATGTGCTTGAGAAGTGGATTCTGGTTCTGTAACTAGAATTCTATAGATCTAGTCCTACTGTATGGCATGATATGGCTATACTGAAGGTCTTTAGGTTCCAGGACATGCTTTTTGTTTGGAATTAGCCTCATATATGATGTTCATCAAACCTGGCAGAGAACTTACTGGCCTGATTTGCTGTAGCTGCTCCCCCAGGATGCCCCTCTGGTGAGTACTGTTGAGCCGAGCATTCCCCTCTATTTTTTGTTTATGCTCCCTTCTTACCTGTTGAGTGTGAAGACTTAATCATATTTCTGTCAGGGCTGGCTGCCTAATTTTTTAACTCACTAGCCATTTTAATATTCCTCGTAACCCATAGAGAAACATCTAACAGAACTTAATGCAGTGTTATCTCCCAAGTCACACTCCTGAGATCTTGCACACAAAAGAGTATATTTTCAGATTTAGTTGTAACTGGCTGTGGTGTAACATATGTTAAACTCACCAAGTTGTTGTCGAACTGTCCTTAAGAAGTTATTATAGACAGAAAGTAAAGCAACAAATCAAATCTCTATAACAAAATGTGTTGGATGAAGTGTGCTGAATTTGTGACTGATGCTGTGTCTGTGGCCAAAATGTTTTACTGTCACTACAGTACAGTACGAAGGGAGTGTTTCCTCCTCACTGTCACCAAGTGTTTACTCAGGGGGGATTTGTTGGGTTTCCCTCTATAATAATAGTGATAATAGTAAGGTCTAGACCTTACTTTGTAAAGTGTCCTGAGATAACTTTTGTTGTGATTTGGTGCTATACAAATAAAATTTGAATTGAATTTCAGTTTTAATTTACATTCAGCTCTGTATCTGTTTATATCTATGGGTTAGTCATTAATAGTATACATTTGTCACAAAGTATGTGAGTGTGTGTGTGTGTGTGTCAAGGTATCAGTAGGCGAAGGCTGCTGGTCTTTGTACTTCACCGTCTGCTACACTCCCAGAGCTCCATTCCTTTTCCCTCCTCACTAGCATGATGTCATTCTCAGCTTTTGTTGTTTACAAGTCCTAACATTTAAGTTGCATTGATTTGATTTACAGCTGTACCTCAGTGTCAAGGGAAACTTTCCTCCCCCACATGAAAATATGGTGCCAAACTTCTTTCCCATGTCTATTAAGTATAATTGCTAAAGCAGAATGTATCCTGTTGTTGAAATGTAGACAAAACAGGTTGTGTGGTGGAAGAAGTACTCATTCTTTATCTAAATAAAAGTAGTAGTACCACAGTAATACTCATTATGCAGAATGGAACATTTCACATTATTGGATTATAATTATTGATGTATTGTTACATCACACCTGCAGCTGGTAAAGGTGGAGCTAAATATAATTTGAATTACTGCTGGGTAGCTTGTGAATTTCCCACTGACGATCAGTCTTATGATTATACTGGACTCTGTTTTCCTGCTAGCCCAATTTCTGCATCGGCTCATTGCAGTGGTTATGCAGTTTTCCTCTGGCTCATGTCTACTTTTTTGTTTCACACAAGTGGCAACCTCAGAGTCTGAGAAATGAAGCCAATGCTGAAGTGCCGAGATAGGTCTTTATGAAAATATTTTAGGAAAATTCTGTGTTTTAAAAATCTGACCCCGTATTGCACATTTCTTTATATTCTTCTTCATTGCACAATAATATAATTTGATTGTCATGCATCCGAAGTTAATCTGTCAACAAATCATTCATTTAGAAAAACACAATCTAATCAGGTTTTCTAACTCAAAAGGCCACATAACATACCGATGCTCCAGCTACTTCAAAACTGTGTTGTGCAGTGGATGGTGGTCACACACCTGTCTCCGTAGACGCAGGCGGCTTCCTCACACTTTCCCTTCCGGCCTCAGGTTCACCTGTTTGTTGAATGTCATTTGGACTGTGTGACAGGAGCATCACATATTATGTTATATTCATTAAATTCAGAATGAAGAGTCCAAAGTTAACATTAACCACTACATGTGATGTATCATACAACATATTTCACATAATACACCGATGAATAGCGTTATAAGAGTAATCCAGCTGATCGTATGCATTGATGTACAGAGCTCTAATTTACTTCCCGTTCAACATCCACCTGGTTATGTAACTAAACTAACTTACCAACTACAGTAGGCCTTCCTTCTCTCACCCTCATCTCTCTGAACGTCTTCCCTGTCTCAGCCTCCTCTAAAGAAGTTTATACAGGAGTCAATCATGTTTGAGTCATAATAAGGTGAACAGTATTATTCAAAAACTTCATTTAGCCCTTGTCAGATACCTTAGTCCATTCCTTTCTTTTGTTTCATGCTGCAATATAGGAATTACTGTGTGTAATTATGTATTACTTGTAGTGCACCAGCTGCGACATGCACGACGTGCATACGTGCGCACCGTGGTGAACCTGATCCTCACCTTGGTTTGTATTTTGCATTAGAAACAACAAATCAATTATTTTCCCGTTATTGTCGATCTAAATGAATCCACTGCCAAACATTGGAGCTTGTTGAAACTACAATGTGTGATTTTACTGGGGCACAGCAGATCAATACTGGGGCACATGCCCCAGTAAAAGGGGGCTAACGACACCTATGATAAAACCAGTGGGTGACGTGATGGTGGACTGGTCCAGTGGCAGGAGAGGCGCAGCTGAGACAGTGTGTATGATAATTAGACAGCGCAGCGCAATGTTGGTGATGGTTTTGCCATTTTCCTTGACCAGCAACCTGGGAAACGGAGATCAGTTACCCAAGTATATTTTAATGGACACACCAACTTAAAATTGACCCTTAAATCCTTAACTGATCGATAGAATTCACTTTGAATAATTTATTGTGTATAAAGATTACTTTTAAATAATGAAGATTATTTTTAAATAAGACATAAACTAGTCCTCAGTATGTGGCTATAGATATGAATATGGTCAAACTCATTAAGCAAGAGCACTCAGAGAGCACCTGTACCTCCACTCAGGCACAACATTTGCTCTTGCAAGTGGGTCCCTTGTGGAAAAAAAGAAAGATCCAGAACAACACAAAATGTGTCAGAAAATCCTTGATCTGGATCAGATCCAGATCATCTTTTAGGGTATGATAGGCAGTTTTATTGTACATCTTACCTGAACATTTCAGGATTCCAGCTTCATTATAGGCCAAGTTATGGCAGAAAATATGTGTGAAAGGGGTTTTTCGATGTTAACATTAAATGGCAGTCAGATCCGGAATCTGGATCAGAGCCGGATGAAATTTGGTCTGGTGAGAGACATTGCTACCCTACATATGTGTGTCAAATTTCAAATAATTTCTATACCTTTTGACAGAGATATGAATTTGCACCACATAGGGATTTTTGAGATTGTCAATACTTTTTGTGACCTTGACCTTTGACCTTTTTCAGCCAAAATCTAATCACTTCTAGGGTTGGTCCCCACCAATATCTGTACCAGGAATGCTGATGATCCATCCAGCTGTTTGTTGGTTAGCACAATTATGGACAAACAGACACACGCGTATGGAACCCAAATTATAACCTTCTTGGCGGAGGTAAAAATGACATGTAATAACACATGAAAGCAGCTCGTGAGCCAAGATAAATAACAAACACCTTGCAGACGTCTCTATTAATCCCGTTATGCAGCAGATAACGCTAGTTTGACCTCACTGTTAGGTTATGGTTTCTTCTAATGGACAAGTTGTCAGCACTTCCTGTATTTTGTGTTATTTATTTCCCGTCTCTCCCTCCGTTCTGCCACTTCACTCTAATCACTGATTATCACGTTCACCTGCTGCTCATTACCACCTGGTTCAGCTCACTGTATACGCCCCTTTTTTGTTTGTTCATTGTTGATTGCTACATGCACCTGATGTTTGTCGATCACATGCCTGAGTTTGTTACCCGACATCCTGGCTCTGCTGCTCCCTGATCTCCTTCTCGTCTGTGCTGCGGACCAAACCTCCAGTCTACGTGCTCCTCTGCCAAGCGAGCTGCTCACCTGCTACTTACCTGTTCGTCCTGCTCTCCGGTGTGTGGAAAACCTACAGGTCACGGTCTCCTGCTGACTTCAAGCTGCCAGCTCACCTGCGTCTCCAGTTCCCCGCGCCCTGCCTGCTTCATCCCAGTGTCACGTTACCTGCCTGCTTCATCCCCAGTGCCCTGCTGCCTGCCTGTCCCGTCCGGAACCTGCTCTGCCTCGGTCTCATCCAGTTCCAGCTCTGCCTCTGTCCCCTCTCTGCTCCACCCATTAACCTGTAGCAGCTGTAGAAAACAAAATAAAGATAAAGTGGATGATACATCCACTGGTAGTGCGCTCTGGTGGACCAAAAACAGTTTCAACATGATGCAGTGATTACAGTATAATTTTATTATTTTAAAATCTGTGAAACATTTGTAAGGTTACATGCAGGACCCCTGTGGATCACACACACACACACACACACACACACACTGGATGTAGCTGTGAGTAATTTACACTGTACAATTGCTGCTGGTTACAGGATCAGAGAGTTTCTCTCTTCCATGCACAAAGGCTGGTCAGTGATATCAGCAGAATACTGAGTGAATATTTATGTGCAGTACTTCTACATATGAAGCTTGATCATTGTCACTTTAGGAATCTAGTATATAACTGGCAGGGGAAAGGGAATCTTTCCTCATATATTTCCTTGTCCTGACCTCAGTGACATCAGTCAGTCAGGTTTCTGTCCTGCTCTTTAATGAGGATGAGAGGAGCTGGTTTGGTTTAACACAGCTAAAGTCAGCCCGACTCCACTTGCTCACAGTGTTTTCCTCCCTCTAATAATGTATTCCACCTCTCATGCACAATGCGCCCAGTAGGGCCTGGCTGCTCACGAAAGTGCTCTGTGTCTGTTGACAGCAAAATTGCAGAACACCACTGAATACGGCCATATTCATCTTCTGCCTGGAGTTTAGACACCAGTTTAGCACTGTGTTCTCTTGCAGGAAAATGGAGCCCACTGTTTTAGTCAGCTGATTCTGAAAAGTAGTAACTATCAAATACATGTAGTGGAGTAATAAAATACAATAGTCCCCTCTAAAATGTAATCAAGTTAAGTATGATGTACCAGAAAATGGAAATACTCAGGTAAAGACATCTCAAAATTGTACTCAAGTAGAGTACTTAATTAAATGTACTCAGTCACGTTCCACCTTTAGGGCCCTATTTTGAGGATCTGGCATCTGATCAAGGTGTATTGGTGCAAGTGGTGTTTGGATGTGTCCATGTTCATTTCGGTAATTTGAGATGAGAAAAAATTGTTCAAGCGCAGTGCAAGTAGCAAAACAACTGTACTTGATCGCCTCATAACATGCAATTATCCAATCAGTGTGGAAATGGATCTGCTCATGCGCAAGGTGTAGGTGCACGATCACTAATAAAAATGGTATTATAAATACACTGTATATTGATGTGCACAGCACCCAATGAACAGTGTCATCTTTTTATTTTTCAAGTTTTGCATGTTCTGCACAGTGTGTCCTAAGGTATAATAAGCACAGTGCACAAACTTTGTGCACGCACCTAGACAGGACTGCATGCAATGCATTTGTTGCAAGATGTGGCTCTAAGTGTCATCTGGTACACATATCACTTATGGTTTGCCCTTACTTCCTGATTCTGTGCTTTTATTTTTGGGCCTTTTTTCCGCTTCATTTTACTTCACCTGCTCCAGCTTTACCCCGGTCTACAATCACCACTCACTGAAGCTTTGAACCCCTTTGGAGCGTTGTATCGAAAATTGGTTCACTACTTGAAGCTTCATTCATTGAGCATGTGGGTAACATCTGCCGGTGCAGTGGTTGTTGTACAGCCTTGCAAAGGTGACGCTGATGCAACTTGCGTGTGCACTGAGTTTTGTTGTAATGTGGAAATTACTTAAATAAAACTGAAATCTCACTTCATTGTACATGTGTCTGTGTTTTTTTCTTGCCTCATAAAGTATCTGAAATGAAATGTTGACTACCTGTAATCCTTCTTCCCCAAGAAATCCTAAGAATATGAAGTGGTTTTATAATTATTCATCCCAAATTACACACGAGACAGAGCAAATATTTACAGGGTTCAATGAGGCTGTGGATGTAATTAATGCTCTGACAGTATAATATAATATGTGTTCTGATTGTGCTTGGTGTACACTGGGTGTGCGTGTGTGACTCAGGCATTTTTATTCAAAAATAATAGAGTCTCCACAGTGGATGGTTTGGTTCAGTAATGCTTCAGCATTGATGACGTGTTTAGAAACCTACCGCACTGCCAAAAAAGAACTGCCTACAAAACCTTCACTTCTTCCTAAATGAAAGATACCCTCAACAAGATAAATGAACTTGGCTGGTGTTTTATTCCCAAAGGTTGGTGAAAGTTTAAACTGTGAGAAAAGTGCTTTGGCTTTAGAGCACAGATAAATCAAAACATATACACAAAGGTTTCCATTGGGGTAATTCCCCTAACATTACATACTGTACAAAGCTCCAGCTGCCAGCCACAGACTGTCAACACTGGGATTGCTATCAGGCCCTAAAGAGTAGTTCTGTTCTGTTGTCACATTCAAAATACAGAATAAAATATTCAGGACAGATGTGCACTTCTGTTGTATGTGTGCAGTTAGAGTAATTAATGTTACCTCACTGCTCACTGCTCATGTTAAATTACAGCTAGTAATACATAACATCCTGTCCTTACCCTTAGGCAATATTATTAGGAAACACGGCATAACCTTTCATTGCTAAGCAGATGACACTCAGCAATATTTATCTATGAACCCAGATGAATCAGATCAATCGGTCAAACCTCAAGCATGTTATAAAGACATAAAGGCCTAGATGACCTGTAATTTCTTACTTCTAAATTCCAACAAAACAAGTTATTTTACTTGGGCCTGAAAATCTTAGAAACCTGATCAAAACATATAGTTAGTTTACTCTAGATGGCATCGCTCTGGCCTCCAGTACTACTGTGAGGAACCTTGGAGTCATTTTGACCAGGATATGTCCTTGAAATCACACATACGAGGTGCATCAGAAAACGTCCAGGACTGAGTGTGCTGTGTGAGCTATGAGTGGAGGAGGGATTAACGGGTTGTGTCACCATGTGACATAATACCCAGGGTGTGTATAACTGCAATCTCAGCTCTCGGCAGCCATTGTGTGCTTTTTCAGATGCTCTTGTTAACATATTGTCAAGTGATGAGCACAGAGCAATGAATCAACCTGTAATTTCTGGTCCTGCTGGGGAAAATGGCTGGGGGAGATCCTGCAGTATTTATTTTGTTCAGTGTGCAAGATTTGTGGCAGCACAAGTTGTGGCTGTTTCATCAGGGCAACACGCTGGCTCACACCGACCTGAGCATCTGGCAGTTTCTGGCCAAGAAGAACATCTCCATGCTGAAGCAACCTTGCTACTCATCTGACCTGGTTCCGTGTGTTTTTTTTCTTTTCCCCCAAGCTCAAGGGTGTCATCAAGGAGACCCGTTTTCTGGATGTGGAAACCATCAAGAGGGCCGTGATGATGGAGCTGCAGAGAATCCCAGGAGAATCCTTCCAGGAGTGCATGGAGGTGTGGTGGACCAGGATTGAAATGTGCATTAGACTCGAGGGGGATTACTTCAAAGGGGAAAACTTGTAGTTTGTTTACATTTTTTGGTAATAAATTTTTTTTGACCCCAGTTCTGGAACTTTTCTGATGCACCTCGTAAACCAAGTCTCTAGAACTGCCTTCTTTCACCTGGCCAATATCACCAAAATCAGGAGCATCCTGTCTCAAAGTGATGCTGCAAAACCAGTCCATGCATTTGTTACTTCAAGGCTGGACTACTGTAACTCTTTACTATCTCCGTTCAGCGAGCCTCTCTCTTCAGACTGTTAATGTCAGCACTCTGTTTGGAGACTGCTCCTTCTCTGCAGGGAATGAATGTGCAACAACTTTCAGAGTTGGTATCAAGACTTTATTCTACACTCACCCAGCTTTAGTAAGATCATTTTTGCCACAACAGATCATATTTCTCCTGTATTCACTTGTCTCTGCTGGCTCCCTGTAAAATGCACAAGGGAATCTAAAATCCTTCTCCTAACATCCAAAGCCCTTAATGACAAGGCTCCATCGTATCTTAAAGACCTCGTAGAGCCATATCATCCTAACAGAGCACTTCGCTCTCAGAGTGTAGGTCTACGTGTGGTTCCTAGAGTCCACAGAAGTAGAATGGGAGGCAGAGCCTTTAGCTATCAAGCTCCTCTCCTATGGAACCAACTCCCAGTCTCAGTCCAGTAGGCAGACACCCTCTCTACCTTTAAGATTAGACTTAAGACGTTCCTTTTTGATAAAGCTTATAGTTAGGGCTGGATCAGGTGACCCTGATGAATGAACAAAAGACCAGTTATACTCCTGTCCAGGTTGTGCAGGTGGTTGTTCTTTTCACCTCTTTCCCAGCTGAACTGTTGGGTGATTCATTAAGTGTCCTACAGTAGGCTTTGTACATTAAGCCCTCAGGTGTAGTTCCCATCACAGCAGCCAGAGAAACTCAAGTACTTATCTCAGTCAGTGTTAGGGAGTAACTAGTTACATGTAGCCTAACTACTGACTGCAATTAAATTACAAATCAATGTAATTGTAACCAGCTAAAGTTAGTCAGGAAAAAATATGTAATTAGTTACTTATCAAAATGTTGGTGATTACAAAGGCGTTACAATAATCTGAATATATTCTTTTGGGTAGAAAGCTTAGGCCTATATGTAGCCTATAATAGAGATGCCCACTCCGGGCATATCTGACAGGATTGGTATGGGCCAGAACAGAGCCGATCTAATTCCTGCTCTTATCTAGAACTCCCATTCTGTATTTGAATGGAATCAAATCTTTCTGCCCTGTAATTAATATGTAGTTTTGAGAGTGTGTCCAGTTATATCACAGTTATTTTCATTCATAATTTAAACTAATGAACTTAATATCTTGGAACCGCAGGACCTGATCCAGTATTTGGATCAAGATGATCCTTACAAACAGAGTGCGCCAGATTAATTTCACTTTCAGTTTGTCAGATGATTAATGAATATTTACTGTAGTTAAAGTATCAGGTCGGAATCAGTATCAGCAGATGCTTAATATTAAAGGAGTTGGATTGTATCGGGGCCAAAAAATACGGAATCTGGAAATCTCTACTGTGTATAACATGTTATACATAACATTTATTCGGTTGCTTTGCGTCCTCTCACCTTGCTGAACGCCTTCTTTTGACAGTCTCAGACAATGCAGGTCGTTAGGACAAATAACACCATCAAGGGGAGAATGACTTACAAGGAGCTGTTTATACATCCAACTAGGCTCCATTCATTTGGTCCCATTTTGAACACTGATTGGTTCTCGTGTTTGACTTTGCACCGCCTCTCGTCTGTCAATCAACACCAAGGTGGTTGGCCATGTTATTGTGCAAGGAGGTTCATCAGTGCTGGAAATTCAACAGGTTTTTCTTGGTGCCCGTTCAGTAGGCTACATGTTTCAACAGTAATATATTATGTAACTAAAGTTTATGTTGAAGAACTTTTATTAAAAGTTTGACAGTAATAAGTGTCGTGTACAGTTGTGAGGTTTACGCTGCCTACCTTAAATTTATGTTAAGGCTTTGCAGCTTTATTACCAAGTTTAAAATATTTCTAGTATATTAATCAAAAATGAAGTAAAAGTAAAAAGTTACATTACTTTGTTGAATTAATTAAAATACAGTAGTTACATTACTTATTCCATTTTTAACATGGTAGCTAGTAATTTAAGACCAGTATATTTTCATGTGAAAACGCACTTAATTCTCAGATTTATTCATGGCTGGCATGTCTGACTATGTCCAGCATATGTAACGTTTCCAAACAGGTTTATCCACTGTAAAATCAGCAGTATGTCTACTGGCCAATGAAATGGATAATGTAAGCATGAAACACATTCTTCTCTCATGTTTTCTTCATCAGAACTAAGGTGGGGAGTGAATAAGCCATTGTTCACCAACATCTGGTAAAGACCTTGGTATTTATGAACAAAGGTAGTCACAGTGACTGCACACAAAGAGTTGAACAAACACACATTTGGCACAGTGATCTTTTCCTAGACTAAACTACCAAGCATGGAAGTCTACCAGGACAATATACCATGCTGCTACAATGAAACCTCTTGGAAGAATCAGTCACAAGTTAATCGTGGTCAAAAGAGTCACAGGAGTGATGTCATCATAAACACCAGATGTTTAGTTGAACATACTCAAGGGTGGTTAAAAAATCTTTTTGTGAAAAGGGCCAAGGATCTGCTTTGAGTACATTTATTCTTAAAGGAGGACCCCTCTTAGCCACTGTGGTGCCCACTGCTTTCTTGTTACAGCATGTTCATAGAATCTGGAACAACCCTTGGTCAAAGGGTTTCTAAATCATCACAGTAAAATGGTCTTTGACAAGATGTCGTTACTCTGAAGATAAACAGAGCCTGATGTTATTATTCCTGACTGGGGCTTCGAATAGCAGAGAAGCTGCTGGTGTCTGGGTGAGAAAATTGAAAAATGAAACATGTTCCTCATATCACTTGACAACTACTTGTGCATGTACCCTTTGACAGCACTTCTATTTCTACATGGCTCCTAGGCTTTCTCTTCCTGCGAAGCACTAAAAGGTCATTTTTGTTCAAGCCAAAACCAGAAGTCTAAAAAGTTCAGCAAAAATTCTAAAAGACAAAACTAAACCATCAAGAACATCCATTTTTATGGTGTTACTCAGTTTGTCATAGACCTTTCTCATCAACATTTTGCTTGTCAAACATTACAGATAACTACAGTTCATGTAAGTGTGCCAGGGCTGTACAGGGGCACCTAAATGGAACAAAGCCATCACTGATATTATTACTTAGACCTGTGTTGTTCCTTCAGTGATGAGTCCATGAGAAAGTCCTACAGTATTTCACCATGTATTCTCATATTTTAATCCCTTCACTATTCAAACTAGCATAGTGTTAGGATATGTGTCCCATGAGAAAGACAGATACGCACACAGAGGTTGTGTATTGGTTTGATCTGATTTTGTATGTCTGTCTGTTTCTACTTATTATTACTGCCAGTAAGCAACAAAGGAACAACTGCAGAGGTAAGTCATGGCTCACTAGAGAGGTCAGGAGGTGTGGAGACGGTAAACTCTCTCAGGACACCTACTGGGCAGGTGTTACAATAACAGTTGTGGAAAAACAAGCATGTGACACACACAGAGAAAGTCTGAGCAGAAGAGACAGTGCAGGTGTTGGTCTCACAGCTCCTTTGTATACTGTTTTTTTTTTTCCTATTTCTGAAAGAAAGTATAGTAACACCATGGAATTGGTTATGTTGAGTGCAAAATGTGATGGATCCTATTCTTTCCCACAGCTGACACCCTGTTTTCACCTGATCTCTTCCCGTAGATTTAACTGCAGGTCACATCTGGCATTTCAGTGTGTCTAAAATTTGTCCTGAGTGAAATATCAGTTCATTTAAGGGTATGAACTGCATGTTGCCAGTTCTGTACCAGTGCCATTATAGTTACTGGTGTTAAGAGGGCAAACAAACAGAGTGGATGGTGTTGTCAAGCTGTGAGATGTGAAAAAAATGTAATGAGCAGCTAAATCATATGGCATATTGAGAAGGACAGTATCCACAGAGTAAGGGCCAAAGGATAAACAAAGCTGACTGAGGACATCCAGTGGCTGAAAAGAAGAGATATAAACAGTTATATTTGCGCCACCCGGCTGCTCAGATACTGCTGTGGTTTTGTCTTTGCTGGTGAAAGTAAAGTTGTCAGCATTGTGGCTTTATATTGTCTTTTGTCTATGCTGCTATATAGGTCAAATGGGCGGGTCATGCAGACACAAACTTCACAAAACAACGACTTGGTTCAGTTGTTACACAAATAGTTGTTTCTGAGATGCAACAAGAGATACTGGCTTTTATACACATTATTAGACAAAAGTTTGAGACCAGCCCCATTTGTTCCATTTTAATTTAATTTAAGCAGCTCAAGTCCACTAACTATCCTTAACTGGTGCAATGGTGAGTGGTGAAGGTAAAAAGAACAAAAAGCTTAAACCACCAAAACGTTTGTGTGTTCTCCTTGTGTCTGCATGGGTTCTCTCTGGGCGCTGCGGCTTCCTCCCACAGTCCTGAAACTTGCAGCTTATGTTGATTGCTCCTAGGAGTGAGTGTGAATGTGTGTGGTTGTTTGTCTACATGTCAGCCCTGTGATAGACTGGTGACCTGTCCAGTGTGGACCCTGCCTCTCACCCAATGTCAGCTGGGATTGGCACCACCCCCATGACCCTATTCAGGAATAAGCGGTATAGATAATGGACAGATGGACAAACTAAATGACACTTCTACATAAATATTGTACAGTTCTGTTAGATAAATTCTCAGTGTAATAAAAAATCATTCATTGCTTGAACTCTTGCCAAAAGCTCAAGGCACTTGCGAACCATGCTTGTGAACTGATTTGAGGCTTTTGCACAGTGTGTCTTTCCTCAGGCATGAGTAATGAGGAAAATGGAAAATAGTGGGTGCTGATGTCAGCTTGACTCTAACAGGACCTCTGCTACATTTCCGTATGTGGGCCATGCCTGAGAACATAAGGCATTCCCCTAGTTTACATTTAACGCTTCTGCTCACAAAACTCTGACATCCGTACCCCTTAAGTCTGGTAACTTGTGGTGGCATTTATCAGAACTGACAGCCAATATGAACCAACTACAGGAAATGACCTTAAAACACAACAGTTAATGGGCACAGGAAGATTTATTTCAAAATCTGTTTCGTGCCCCACAAGGAACACCTTTGCAGAATGAAGAAAAGTTTATCATATAATATTATACGTTTGTGTTTCTTGTTTTCTGTGTCTTGTGTTTTTATTCATGAAATCTTAGGACAGGTGGTGGACATAAATAATGGGTATCTTTATATTCTTCAGTTGGTTCAGTGATAGTCAAACGTGTTTCCGAGAAAGTTTTTTGACATGGTTATATGGCTAAATACACTGAACACAGAAAACCACTGAAGGTGATGGGGACACCTTTAGTTTAGCAGGTATTTGGTTAAAAAAAGTATTCGGCAGATTAAATACTTGACACAATGATGGCAAAAGGCAAAAAGTCAGGATCGCCATTATTATATTTGATCCTCTGAGCACAATAAAGCTGTATCAAAGTGCAAGGGAGTAGGCAAAAAGTCAGGATTGCTATTATTATATTTGATCCTCTGAGCATAATAAAGCTGTATCAAAGTGCAAGGGAGTTAAGTCCATTCCAGTGTGGACCACAGTAGTGAACCAACCAGCAGACAGACTGTGCCAGCTACAAAGATGTACCGCTAGTGTGGCTAAAAACAGAGTTAGGAGCACAAGCACTTGTTCAGTCAACAGTACCTCAAGACAAAATCAGTGTAGGACTTCATGTCAGAGTTTCAGGCTACAGAAATGATGTGATGATGCTGCAACACATAGTCCTGCTCCAAATCATCTTGCCTCCAGATCTGAGGGTATGTGTGTGGAACTTGTTACATCCCCACAAGTTTATATACTGTATACCTGTGGGGATGGAACACTGGGAGCACACTGCTTTGCAGGGACCGGAAGTCATGTGTGAGGTCCCGAGGCTGGGCCCCATTACTAATTCATTGAATTTTATGAAAATGATAGGGTGTTAGCGCAAGTGTCGGCTTTGGTTAAGGTTAGGGTAAGTCTCCTAAAAATGAATGTAAGGTATTAAGTAGGGATCCCGTAAGTGACAACTGCAAGGGTGTGTGCGAGCATATTTTCTTTTCTGCCAACCCCATGTACCACAAGTACAAGCAATGTCATATACCAAACATTAATTGAGTTGATCTTGTCATTGTTTATGGTCAGTGGTTTTTGAAGCCTCTCACAATACATGTGTGGGAAAGTCATAGTCTACAGTAGGTGTAGTATGTACTGTACTTCTCCTTTCTCTATTATCTTATCTGATTGCCAGAAAAATACATTCAACTTTCAGGATTGACTGCACACACACTTTTTAAAACATGCAAATAGAGTAAGTGATATTTAGTAACACATTCAATAATTATCCAGTGTTAAAATATGCATTATGACAAAAATGATTAAAAAAAAAACACTTTTCAGACACACAATTTATTTAGGCAATAAGCAGATTAGATTTACAAAGTACAAAATATTAGAGCTTTATGAATGTAGAACACAACAGGGTATATATAATGTTCTAGAATATTTGTAGCAATTAAACTGACAGTAACACAAGATTAGACAAATGAGGATCTTTAGTCTCTTATCATTTTAAAAATAAGCAAATTCACTCACCATTTGAGGAACACAAGAAAACAAGTAGCAGCCTTTGCAGTACAAGAGTAATAAACCAGTTCTGGTGAGTTTGGTTTATTTGGTTTAATATATTTATTGTTGTACAGACAAATTAAACATCAATTATAAATATCTGACCTGACATAAAGGGAATAACATCATCAACAGAGTATAAACTTTAACATTTGGGATTTACTTTAGTTCAGACGTCAGTGTCTGCTGAATAAAAATAAACAAAAAGTTGAATGACGTCATGTAAATTATCATTTTTTTCACCACAGATAATAAAGCATACAGTAAATGATAACACTGTAATTACACAAATGTTTTATTTACTGTATATGGTCCATATGTATTGTGCATGCTGGTTCACTGATACAATTTACTGGAACTCATAAGTAGAAATGAACCGGTGTTAATGTTGTTAGTTACATTTGTGCTTTTCCTGCTTGTCTAGTCTGTCCATGTACATGAGATTATATCACCTGTACAGTAAGTCAGCTGCTCTTCAAGCAATTGCATTTCTTTTTGGTCTATTTAACAGATGTTCATCTGATTCTACACATAAATGACAGTTTAATAAGCCATTAAACACCATTACTTTTTTTCCCTGTCAATCTGGAGTAGCTTTTTCAAATGTGACAAAATTACTCTGATGAAGTCATCAGCTTATACAGTAAATCTGGAAGACACGTTCTTCAAAGAAAGCCTATGTTTTTAAATAGAAGCCTGAAGTTTGAAAGAGAAAGGTATTTGCCTGACAGTGCATATCTTACAAAAAGGTGCTATGAGTTGCATTATGGGCAATGTAGGATTCAGCATTTCCCAAGTCTGACCCATGTCATAACCTAAATATGTAAATACTTAATTACTTGAGTACCTATTTCAGTTTTTGAATCCATCAGTTTTTACTTCTGGTTGTTCATACAAATTATATTCTGCTACAAAGTGACTTACTGTTACTGTCCTTACTGTGCTTTCTACATCAGTAAGGACACATAGGTTATAATATTTTATTCTATTGAAGGTAACTTGCTCATGTTTGCTCAGGATACAGTCAATTTCAATACAATATATGTCACTTTTATTTAAACACATTTTGCACAGATGCTTTTGCCCGTACATACAGTATGTAAAATTACAGCAAAGTAATGGCTTGGAAAGATGAGCTGCTCCTGGATCATTAGCACTGCTAATTTTACCTTTTAGAAGCTGCTACACTGTCACACACTGAATGATGACATGTTGTTAGAGACATCTGAAGATTTGAAGCCTGAAACACAATTACTGGACATTGTGTGTGAAGTGCGAGCAGAGTAGATGTACCTTTTGCTAAAGCACCATAGGTCCGCCATTATTTGCTGGAAGTGGCTTCTGAACTTCACTCCAATGAATGCATAGAGGATGGGATTGAGACAGCAGTGGAGGTAGGCTACACTCCTGGACACAGCCAGAACTTGGAGTTTAACCTGTTCTGCCTTACAGCTCCTCTCCTTGAAAAGAGACAGGGTGTGAACCAGCAGAGCCACATTGTAGGGAAGATGGCACAGGATGAAAACTACAACAACTGCCAAAACCACCCTGATGGCCTTGTGTCTCTGGCTGCTCTGTGCTCTCACCAAGGTGAACAAGATGCTGGAGTAGCATAACACCATCACCAACAGAGGCAGCAGGAAGCCAATGGCCATTTGAAGACTGGGAACCAGCACCTTCATTAGCCTTGCTGTTTCATAAGTGTTGAAAGACAGCTGACACATCACAGTGCCAGCATCAGACCCTAGAGTTTTCTCTTCAAAGTGCTCGGTGTAGATGAGCGTGGGCAGAGTTAAAGCTGCTGCAAACATCCAAACAGCTAAGCAGATCAGGCGACTGTAGATCAGCGCATGTGAGCGTGTCCCAAAAGACCTTCTAGCCTGAACTATAGCAATGTAACGATCACCACTAATACACGCAAGCAGCAGCATGCTGCTGTAGAGGTTGATACTGTAGGCTGACCTTAGCATCTTGCAAGCCACAGCACCCATTAACCAACTGTGCTGCTCGTTGTATATGATAAATGGCAGGGCCACCACAAAGATCAGGTCTGCTACAGCCACATTGAAGAGATAGACATCCGTCATTGTCTTGGTTCTCTTGTAGAATACGTAGGTGACGATTACAAGACAGTTGCCAATCAGGCCAAAGGCACAGATGATGGCGTGAATGTAAGTTTGGGTGATGACTTCTACTGGGTTGGGGTCAAGGTCGCAGAGGTAATCTGAGGAGGCTGTACCATAATCATAGTCTGAAGTCTCATAATCATAGTATGGAGTCACCGACGCCATGCTTATAATCTAGAGGAGAAAAGACAGCCATTAACACCAAACTGTGAAACACTGAAGAATTAGGGGACTACAACAAGAGGTCAACCAGTGCAAAAAGACTCAGTAACAAAAATGTGGCCTCACATTTTAATAAGGTTTACATCATAAAAGGTAGTGATGGAAACTGACTGTTTACTCAGTGTGACAGTAGTTAAGTCCAGTTTGAGAATTTTCATTTTATGCAACTTTATACTGTATGTCTGCTCCACTACATTTCAGAGAGAAAACTACTTTTTTTCCTCTTTAATTCCTTACATTACTGTGCTGCTATAGCTAATTGACACATTATGATACTACATACATGATAAAAGAAAGGTAAGATAAGATTTAGTGGAAACAAAGCTTTGTTCAGTCATCATTACACATCAACTCAATTATTAAAATAACAATTGCAAAGTGGCTGGGCTTATTAAACAAAAACAACACCAAAAGAATGAAATTTTTAAAAGAATAAAGCATGCAAATATATGTCTTTATAATAGTAATATTATCCAATAATGCTGTAAAGTTGTAATAATATAACCCTCAGAATGTGGCATTTCTTTATAATGAGTACTGTTAGTTTTGAAACTAGTTAGTTTTGTATGTGTACTGGTGGGAGAAGTACTTCAATATAAAAAAATAGTGTGGAAATACATTATTACATCTGCATCCAAAGTTTTACTTAAGTAAAAGTACATAAGTAAGAAGCAAAAGTACTTATTATGCATTATGGCCCGTTTCAAAATCAATAGTATATTACTGGAATATACTAACTATGGATTCATTCATGTGGAAGCTGGGGCTAATTGTAATTACTTGATATACCACTGGATAACTAAAGGTATATAGCACAATGTATTAGTTTGTTATGTTTTGTATTAATCTTTGAATGTACAAAATCTAGAAACTGAAGTTGTCAGACAAATGTCATGGAGTAAAAAGTATAATATTTGCAGTCAAACATAGTAAAGTAAAAGCATAAAGCTGGATCAAACTGATTCACTTAGAATTCTAAAATAATAATAACATCATCAAAGGTTTATAAATTGTAACTAATGACTTCATTACTGCTAAATATAGCTGTGTTTATCTTTAATGAATCAGTAAGCCTTAACCCTGCACAGCCTGGATGAAACTCATAGCTTTTTGTCTGCTGACAGGACAAAAGCCAAGTTCTAGTTCAGCTCTTCTTCTGATTTGAATGACCCAGTTTCAGCTCCAGTAGAAACCGAATGAATGCACACAGAGTTCAACTATACAAGGTTGCACTGTGTATTTGATACAACAAGGAAAGGCCACTGACATAGAACAAGGTTAGCAAACACCAACATACTGTACTTACTGTCAGCATAAAAATAAATCAATCAGAAATTAATCCATCTGTTTCTCTGACTGACACTAGAACATGAGTTTTTTTTTTTTTTAGTTTTTTGTTAGTTTTAAGTGATGAATATAAACTGACACTAACAAACACTTATAGCACAGAAATAAACATTATTTTAAAAAACCATTTCTTGTTTATGCAAATAGTAGCATGTGATAAACATATCACATACTTACTTCTTCAAAAGCCTAGCATAAAGAACAAACTTGATAATATGATGCCAGGTCTTGTTTCAGCCCTTCCCCTTCTGACAACTCACTATAGTAATATTATATATAGTATATTAGTAGCACCTGTCATTTTGAGAACCTTGGTTGTGCTGCAAATCCTTTTTCCATAATTTACAGAACTACTAGTTCTGTAAAAGTGTCTGTGTAATGTTTATGTGTTCTCTGTAAAAGCCATTTAACTGTTCAAAAGTGGTGGGGTTTTTTAAAACTTTGTAGTATTTCAAGATTTGAAATGAATCACATGAACTATATCAAAAAATACAATAATTTCATTTCCAGACTTACATGTTAATAACTGAATAATGCATGTACTGTCAAAACATCAAATATATTACCAGTTACCAAACCAAGAATTTGAAACATTTAGTGCTTATTATTGTTTATATTTTCTGTTCAGAATGTAAATACCTTGTAGAATGATGCCTCTCAGTTTATTGTTTATCCTCTGGACCTGATGTTGCCAGATTAAGAGAACGTGTAAAATATTTCTCTCAGGTACCTTCACTTTCACCGGTCTTCAGCTTCTTATGAGGAACGAGCTCAGTATAGCGGCTATATGTCGCCGCTACTGTGCGCTTAAAAAAAATCAGAAGAAGAAGCCAAAACCTCTTTTAAACCAAAATCGCGTTCCCACAAGCTCTGCTGCTGTGTGATAAGACAGCATCACTCAGCTTCCTGCTTTTGATCTCACACGCCCTTGTCTCTGCTCCTCACCTCTGTGCACCATTCCTGTTATCTGATGTATGCTCAGTGCACAGTTCAAGGTTTCTTTTGTTTTCCAAGAAATGTTTACAGTTATGCAAAATTGCTTGATTAATTCTAATTGCTCCCCATATTTGTGAACAACTGCTGTTTATGCCATGAGATTTTTTTGCTGATTTGAAACACACAGGCTGTCTTAGAGATACACAAGTTCCTATTAAATATCATCAGTGATATTTAGATGCCCCTTCCTTCGGTGTCACGTCCTCTCATACACACATACTCTCATACAAACATACCACACTCTATCTGTTTTTTTGTCTTATGTCCTCAGATCTCAGTTGGGTTATACTGAAAATATATTTAGCTTATATTTAGTTAGTTTTGTTTTTAATTCCCATCTTAGAGCTGTTTTCTCTCCTTTATTATCTGATTGTGTGTGTGTATTATTGTGGTGCATTTACTTGATTTTTGTGTCAGGCTAGTGGTTTGCTGGAAAAACAAGATAACAGGCTGTTAACCTACTCAACTACTTAGACTGTAGTTAGTTTTCCCCAGCATGACCAGTAGATGGAGCTGTTATATCAGAGCAAAGTCGATAATCAGTGGCGTGGAAGAGACCGAAGGCCTTTCGGAAAATGGTGTCATAACTAACAATTACTTCAAATTTAGAAATGCAATTTATTCTTTTCAAGTTATCGTTGTCAGGGATATAGTAAAGAAAGCATCTTGAGCTTTTATTTTAGAAAGCAACCATTTTTTGGACCTCACTTAAACTTAATGGCATAATTTAAAAAATGATGCAACAGTGAGTGCTCATTGATTTAAGTGATATAAACACAGGTCTTTTTGTAGGAGAAAAAATGAGTAAAATTATTTTTAAATTACACATAAGCCTACTGGCTTCAGTTGAGAATGAGACCCTAATTATTATTATTTTCAAGATAAGTGACATATTTGAATGCCATATAGGAAAACTTTAATCCCCTCAGTTCTCTAAAACTTAGTGAAAAACACCCAATGTACAGTCACACACACACACACACACACACACACACACACACACACACACACACAATACAAACATATACTGTAGTATTATGCAGTATAACTGCAAGTTTGCAAGAAGGTGAGACTAAATTGGGAGGGTTGTGTTGATAGTGTACACTGAAGAGTCTGTTAGCTGCATAAAACAAGCTAAAAGTAAAATGTTTGCTTTCAAAATAAAAGGTTTTTAGTCTAACCCCTTAAAAGAAAGCAGAATGTACAGCTGAATGCTAAAATGTGCATGGATGCCAAAAATCATGTGCAATGATTTGCCGTCAACTTAACATAGCCTGTAAAACTGTATAATAAACTCTTTTTCTTTCTCAGTCATTTGGTTACACTGTTGTTGAAGTTAATGTCGGCGATATTTCCATCACCCACAGACAAGACAGGTGGACTCATGCTTTATAGTAACTGGGGGACATTGTATGTCACTAAGCCTATACCTCTGAAACAATGAATTAGCCTAATTGATCAATCTTAAGAAGCAACTGTATTGATAAATGAAAAATGTTTTCACTCATTTGTCAAAATAAATGTCAAACATTTAAGTTTGAAAAGAAGATTAATGAGTCAATTGATAAAATAAACTTTTTTGCTGATAATAAAGTTGCTAGTTTCTTTCAATTAAAAAATGCTGAGATTGTGTATATTTTATAGGCAGATTTCAGAGTTTTAATATATATATATATGTTTTTCAACCAACAAAAACTAATAAAGGTCTCGGTATGGCCAATCTTTATCAGCATTAAAACTGTGGGGGGAAAGGGGATACTCATATAAAAAATTACAGAAAATATAGCTGAACTTTAAAAATGTGTTGTATTAATTTAAACTTTTTGAAATTTTCTTGTGTTCTTGTGAAAATTTCATAATGTGAGGCAAGTTGCTGGGAGATTTATGACCTCGGACCAGACACTGTAACTGTCTAGAAATATGTGGATGTGCTGTTTGAACATATTTGTTTATCTGTAAAAGACTCGTGTAAACTTTTCATCCTATGGCGATTTTGTAAATAAGTCAAGTCAATAACGTTGTTTCATGCTTTATTCTGAAGGTTCCAATCGGAAGTTAGTCTAAACGTGCACCTTTCCCACCTGGCGGAACCGGAGTGCGCGTGTGCGCGTGTGGGCAATTCCAAACGCTCGCGGCCACCCGCTCTGCAGGTTATCCTGGTGAGTCCTACAGCAGTAGCTACAAGTAGGACAGCTCTCCCCATGTGTTTATCTGTGGACTTTCAGAACAAGCACTTCACACACCATGAATAGGTCCAACTCGCTGAATGTCAAGGGTTTGTTAAAACTAAAGTCACACGAGAAGGACAATAAGGCGCTCAAACGGTCGTGGTCGCTGAAAGATGGAAGTGAGACCAGCCCCAGAGATACGACGAGCCCAGGTCCTTTAGTCCCGGGAGACAGCGCCACATCGCCGGATAACGTTTTACCTAAATCCTCGAAAGAAAAAAAGGGAAAGCGGTTCTCGTTCAGGCTGAAAAGGAAGAAATCCAGGAGCAAAGCAGAAGAAGACGTGTTCTTAGACAATGATGACACAGAGGGCTTCGCCAGCCACCGGTAAGGAAACCAAATAGACAAAAAACAAGAGCTTCCCCCCCATGCCATTAACTTTTGTTCAGAGTTCTTTTGAGACCATGGGTGGTCTTTTTAAATTGTTTTTTTTTAACAGCATACAAATTAAACATATGGTCTTTTGTGTAAATTATACTATTACTTTTGCATTAGTGCATTAAGTTTAAACAAACAAACCACCAGAACTGTAGGTCACCATCCTCCATTTTGTAAAAACAAAGGTATCAAAACCCTTTATCAGACAATTCAGTTATGTTCAATACAGTCTATATTAGGCCTGTTACCCTAAGGACTGTCTTTGTCAGTGGACCACCAGTGTTACTACTGGGCTATTAGTTCTTTTTCTTTCTCTCTTATGAATATATGTGCCCAGACTGTCAGAAAATCAACTGGCATGAATTTCATTGATGATTTCGACCACATTAACATTGGAATTTAAATAGAAAAGAGTGAAGGGAGCATTTCTGAGCATTTACAGATCAGTAAAGACAGCTGCATATTTAAATTGCAACCTATAAAAATAAATTTATGATGTATAATGTCGGGCAGCCTTATGGATTTGTCCGAATAATGAGACAGGCAGTGCACTTGTATTTCTGTTGGAGCAATGCTCCTATAGGCATTTTTTTCTTCTGAGACATGGTTATAGTCTGGTTTACCAACAAGTTTGAGCTTCTCCCTAGTCTATATAAATCTGTTAATTCATTATTTACTCTGAAAACTGTTAAACTAGTTTAACACACCTGATAGAAACATGATCACACATTCTCCCATACACTATGTATATGACTTGATAGTGATGCTAATGGGGCCCCTGGGAACTCTCTCAGGGGTCCTTAGCAGTCCCTAGAGCCCACTATTGGAAACCAGTGCTCCAAATTTCACATACAAAAAGAAGTGAAGGAAGCAGTTAATAAGTGTTGTGGAGTGACTGTTTTCCCCCCTGGCACTCCTGTGGCGTTGAGCTGCGGCTGTGCTAGTTTAGTCATGCAACTCTTTGCTGGTGTCGAGCTTGAAAAATGCAGAAAGAGGTAAACAGATACACTGAGAAGAGAGTGCAGTTTAGTTGTTGGCACACAGACAGGAGAAGTTGCTGTGTGTCCGGTGCTCTATGCAGTTCAGATATTTAATTTTACAGATTAGTCCTCCTGCTCTGAAGAGTCACCCCCCATTCTGTTTAGCTGCCTTTAAGGGAGGCATTTCATCTCTTCAGTCTTGCTCATTTAACCAACAGTGCAAGACTGTGCTTGATGGGAACATGGGGAACTCTGACTGTGAAGCAGTAAATATCCATTCTGAGTCTTTCTTCCCTGGATAAATTAAAGACTCAGAAAGAAGCTGGTCAACCTCACTGAGTCACATTGATGACAGAGTATTTCCCATTGCTTTATTTATACAAAGTATTTCCAGTTCTCTTTTTATGTTTCATCAAATATGTATTGAGAGCTGCACCATTCCATGCCCCATACCAATTTGTGGAGATGTATTCCCTGTGACTCAGGTGTTGCTGTCGCACGTTAACCTACATTGACAGATGCTGTGTGTGTTGATGAGGAAGGCAGGCATTGCATAAAACCTGCTGTGCAGGTTGGACACATTGTATGACACATTATCCCATTCAGTCCAATTATTAATGGCTCGATAAATTTGATGTTGTGTCTGAGCTGGATCGGAGTAAGTATGACTAATACAGAAGACGGTGACGTATGAACAGTGCGTACAGGCCAGAGAGATGAATGGTACTGCCACATATTTATTAGCGAGGAAAAAAACATAACCATATGAGTCACATGCTACAAGAATGAATTTCTGCTGAGCTTGACTGGGTGTAATATTGTCACATTAGGTTGTAAGTGCATTGGTGCGTCATGAATAAATTCATTAGTCACTGAAACCTTTTTAAAGTGGCCTTTCCTTAACCTCTAGAGTCCTGAGCTTTGGAAACCCAAGCTGTGCGGTCCTCATATGAGGACGCAGGGACTCTAGAGGTTAAACATCTGCAGGCCACTGGGAACAGTCAAGTGCAGTATGACACCTTTTTATATATGAAAACCCTTTTTACTTGATGATTTGCTGTAGTGGCTAAGACTGCCAGGGGGAAACTACAAAACAGGCTTTGAGCACATTTCATTTTATCAGGCTGTTGGCAAAGTTTTGCATTTACAGATCCAACAGATTTGGAGAAACATTGTCATCCCTATGTTGTTTCTGACCTCCTGATATGCATGTCTGAGCAGTGACGGTAAAATGCTTAGATGGTTTGCAGCATCCATGTAAATGTAATATTTCTGCTGGAGCAGTCATCTGATTAATAGATTATACAATTGACAGCAAATTAATTGGCAACTGTTTTGATAGTTATTTGGTTGTTTAAAGGATAAGGCCGATCATTTTCTATATTAACAGCATTTTCAACACTCTCCATACAGAGACTAAAGCCGATAACGAATTGCCCCTAATCACTGGTGATGTCAGTCAGCAGTGGATTAGCTTATTCATCTGTACCTTAGACCTCCATTGTTATTAAAAATTAAAATCGTAGAGAAATGCAGCGCTGCACTGGGTCACATGTTTCCTTATTACAAAACACATGATCCTAGTTAGTATTTGTTACAAATATCCAGAGATCTTGTGCATGGGCTCTTGTGTCTTACTTATTTCAGACAACATTTTGGGACAACATTTTTAAAATGGTTTTTGTCTCTGTATGAGGAGTGTTTAAAATACTGTTCATATAGAAAATGACTGACCTTAGTCATTTTTGTCAAACATCCTGTGGTTCCATACTCTGTAAAAGGATAATTTGCCTATTATGAAATATTTTTGAGTTTTGAACAAAGAGCTATTTGAAGAGGTCACCTTGAGCTCTGGCAAATTGAGTCTGGCATTTTTCCTTTTTATGTTTATAAACCAAATATTTTTTTTTTTTGATTTTATTCTTTCAAGCATGTAAAGACAGTTGATATATCAACACAGATAATTTCACACATATCCACAAATGCTAATCCAATATCAATGTGCTTATACCTAGTACATGCTTGAATGGAGTAGGAAGAAGTCAGACTTATCCAGTCCTACCCCATGACATCATCTTACCATCATTGGTTTGCAAGCAGTAAATGATTCACTTCTACACACACACATATTATACTAAAAAAAGAATATAACAGTGTTAACATTCTTACATCACACAAGTGATATACTAAAGAATGGTTACAAAATATACACCACACCCACAATAGTCCATGTAGTTAATCATTGAGCCTGTTCTTGCATATATCTTCCTTTGACCTCATGATTCTCATTTGCTCTGACATGCACTGTGAGCTGTAGGGTCTTATATAGACAGGTGTGTGGCTTTCCTAATCACGTCCAATCAGTATAATCAAACACAGCTGGACTCAAATGAAGGTGTAGAACCATCTCAGGGATGATCAGAAGAAATGGACAGCAC
>NW_018128453.1:79245-80140 GCF_001952655.1 Monopterus albus
ATCTGTACAAATGCTTCTTGCTAAACCAGGACCAACATTCACAAAAAACCTATTAAACTTATCTACTGCATCCTCCAATCTATTGACCGGTGTGTCATTATCCATAAAATATTGAGGGTAATTACTCTTACTGGGACTATTTCTAATCACTTTATTTAATATATTCCAAGTACCTCTCATGTTATTTTTATTATCCTCTAATACTTTAGAGTAATATTGTTTCTTACATCTCCTCAAAATCTCAGTTAATTTGTTCTTATACGACTTATATTTTTCTTCCACCTTCTTTGATCTGTCCTTTATGAAATCAATCAATTTTATCAATTGATTGAGAATATAATCAGCATATTAATTGATCATGAAAATAATCATTAGCTGTAGCCCCAAACATTACACTAGGAGCATATTGTATAGCTTATGCAGCAATGAAGAGGATGATGTGTAATATTATTAGAAAACATTATTCTTAACAAATTATTGACAGGACTTGACTTACTGTAATTCATAAATTAGATGAGTTAGATGCTGTTATACTTAACACACAGTATGCGTGACAGCTTCAGGGTTTTTTGAACATGTGTATTACCTCAAGAAGAATATTATTTTCATTAATGTGAAAAAAGACAGTGCAAAAAATGTGCCTATTGGTAAATGTCTACTACTGCTGAGTCGTAGCCTACCACCTGAGGTGTCCCTCTGATGTGCTCATTTCTAATCCTGTCCATCCTGGTCACTCCTAAAGAGAACCTCAACATCCTCATCTCTGCTACCTCCATCTCTGCCTCTTGTCTTTTCCTCACTGCTACAGTCTCTAACCCATACAGCATAGCTGGTCTCACTACTGTCTTGTACACCTTTCCTTTGATTCTTGCTGACACTCTTCTGTCACACAACA
>NW_018128453.1:82043-87145 GCF_001952655.1 Monopterus albus
CCCATCACCTCCTCATCACCTTTGTTCCCCTCACCAATGTGCCCGTTGAAGTCTGCCCCAATCACCGCTCTCTCCCCTCTGGGAATACTCTCCATCACCTCATCTAACTCCCTCCAGAATCTCTCCTTCTCTTCTAACTCACCCCCTACTTGTGGAGCATAACTACTGACTACGTTCAACATTACCCCTTCAATTTCCAACTTCAAACTGATCACCCTGTCTGACACTCTTTTCACCTCTAAAACATTCATGAGCTCCTCTTTCAGGATCACTCCTACCCCGTTTTTCTTCCTGTCCACACCATAATAAAACAGTTTGTATCCCCCTCCAATGCTATGCGCTTTGCTACCCTTCCACCCGGTCTCCTGCACACACAGTATATCTACCTTCCTTCTCTCCATCATGTCCGCCAGCTCTCTACCTTTCCCCGTCATTGTGCCAACGTTAAGAGTACCTATTCTCAGACCTATACTCCTGCCTTTCCTCTTCTCTCTCTGTCTATGAATCCTTCTACCTCCTCTCCTTCTTCGACCAACAGTAATCCAATTTCCGCCAGCACCCTGTAGGTCAACAGCACTGGTGGCGGTCGTTGTTAACCCGGGCCTCGACCGATCCAGTATGGAATTCACACTGATGATTCGCATGTTTAAATTTGGCATGTTTTTACGCTGGATGCCCTTCCTGCCGCAACCCTCTCCATTTATCCGGGCTTGGGACCGGCACAGAAGTTACTGGCTTGCAACCCCTGTGGCTAGATTATCTGTGTACTGTATTACATTGAAAATATGGGCGACTGTGATTCAGTGGGTAGAGCGGTCGTCTCCCAACCGGAGGGTTGGAGGTTCGAATCTCGGTGCCTACAGTCCACATGTCAAAGTGTCCTTGGGTAAGACACTGAACCCCCAAGTTGCCCCCATCAGTGTGAGTTGGTGCCACAGATGGCTTCCTCGGTTCTGTAGCTGAAACAAATTTCTTGTGTGTGTAACATACTTGGCCAAATAAAGGTGATTATCCTTATTAAAAAAACTATAACATAGCATATTATTTGATGTGATCCCTCATCAATTTTATTCTTTGTTCAAAATAAACACTCGCATCAATTCTGATGCAACACATTCCAAATAAAGTTGGGACAGTAAAGCGTTTACCATGGTGTGGTAAACAGTCCTGGGTCTTCGTTGATGCAGTTTGTGTTTTAAAATGTGCCACACATTTTCTACAGGGGACAGGTCGGGACTGCAGGCAGGCCAGTCCAGCACTCACACCCTTTTCCTCCACAGCCAGGCCTTGGTAACATTGTCTGGTATTGAAAATGGGATTGAATATCAATATTTTTCAAGGTCAGAGTTAGAAATTCTAGCATTGTGACAACACTACCTAGGGGATGGTCATATGACAGTATATACAGTATATCATGAGACAGTATGCATTTGTCTACTATAAAAGAGTTTGCCATGCTGCACAGCTGAACCTCTCAATACTATATTTTGATTGTGTTGGATCATGGTAGGCGATTCTGCAAATAAATGACATGGATTTGCTTTTTTGTAATACTGGACTATTACATGACGTCTGTATTAATGTGATGATTTGACAGGTATTTAGTTCACTAGATAAAAACATACCCCTGTTTGATTATTTCCTGTGTAAACAGTTTTGCCAGCCATTCATTTTGATGTGTGTTTGCACTTCTTTGCTAGTCTAGAGCTAGGCACTGGCTACTGAACTGTGCACAAACATCATGAAAGCTTTGACAGGATTCACTCTGGTTCATGGTTAAGGGGCATAAAGGCTTACCAACTACCAGAGTGCTTTGTTAAAAAACTTAATTCAATCACATTTATTGGCTGAGTATGTTACACACACATGGAATTTGTCTGCGGTACAGAACCAAGGCAGCCATCTGTGGCACCAGCTCACACACACACACACACACACACACACATACATACATACACACAGTGATGGCGGAGCTGTCCCTGCAGGGCACTTCCTGGCCAGTGGGGGGAAACTTGGGGTTCAGTGTCTTGCCCAAGGACACTTTGACTGGATAGAACTGGAATTGAACTGCTGACCTTCCGGTTAGAGGGCCCCAGTGACTGTAACCTCTATATCTGGTTTTTGTCACTGCCTTTTCATGGGCTGCTGAGTGAGATTGAGGATTGGACAAACTTGCACACCTAAACCATTGAGGCGTATGTCCCATGCTCTCTGTTTGGCACAGAAGCAGACATAATGCTGTAGCTTAACTGTGAAAACACTTCAGTTTGAGGCAAATCTGTTCTGACTTGTAAAATATATTGTAGCATTTCTGAATTTCCTGGTGGCTAGCTGGAATCTGACCTGTAAGCACTTTGAATCTTTCATGTACTGAGAGAGCAGGGAAGATACAGTCTGTTGAAACACTGATAATACTGTGGGATTGGAAAAGGTTCGGTGATTGTAGACTGCTTGTTTGATTGCTTTCTTTGCAATGTGCCTGCAAGATTATTAAGAAGGTCTGTAATAAAAAAAAAAGAAGGTAATGCATTTCTCACAATAGTTTGAAACTACAGTAGGTGAAATCTCATGCAGTGATCCACAATCAAGATAGCATAAGATAGAAAAGCCTGTCACACCCTTCAACTGAGGCTATGTGTTACTGCCTTTACAATTTCCAAACAGTCCCTAAGGTGAGGGTGTGGAGAGTTGACTGCCAAAATGTGCAAGTCAACAGGTCAGTCACACTGCTAGTACCTTCCCGGCTTTTATTATTTATTTATCTATTTTTAGTTTTTCTAACTGCTTTCTTGTTTATGTATATATGCTCTTATTTTCTGGCTGACACACAAATCACATGTAAAACCACCAGTACATTTATTATATGCATTTATACCCCTATGTTCTTTTGAAGAGGTCCTGTATTCATTGTTTTGTCATCTTTGTTCTTTTATCTTTCTGTTAACGCCCTGTTTTATGTTGCTGTAAAAAAAAAAAAAAGAAATACAAAAAAACGGGCCGACATTTTTGTGCGCAACACCTGTGATCCTGTAGCAATGCAGGGATTAATGCATAAAGCAGCCTTAATTCAGTCACTCATATCAGGCTTTTTGATTTATGTAATCATGGATTATCATGACTGTGGTAATCATGACTGGTTCATGTGGTGCAGCACATGTTTAATTTTTATAAAGATGGCTAAGCTTATTGAAGATTAGCTTATTTTTCTTTTACTAAGTATAATCATGATGCAGATTATGCTCTGATATGTGTACAGTATTGTTAGATATCCAGGAAAGGCTCTCTTGACACTGTTATTTATGAAACAAATTTGCAGAGGAGCTGCAGTATTCCGATGTAACTACTGATTGTACTTGAGAAGTTTCTGTAGACCTCTTGTTACCGACTGTCTGTAAAGATATAACTGATCATGATCAGTATTCATATACTCATCTCTTCATCTCATGATGTTGGAGTTTCATCTTGGTTAATGAATTCAGGGATGGTTTTCTTGGAGCCATGTTTGAGGCAGTAGTTGTTAGTAGAGGTGGGATTCTTTGGTACACTCACAAATCGAATTGGAATTGATTCTCGATTTTTGATTCAAAACAATTCGATTGACTTATGAAAACAAAGAAGGGCTTTGGCTCTTAACTCCAGTGCGCTGTGTCAAACTGTAGATTTCTGTCCATAGCCCACTGAGCAGCTAGGGAAGGTTATATTTTGATGCTATTACTTTTGTTCTTCAGTAATATTTTGAATGCAAGAATTTTACTTGTCAATAGTCGCGCTGCTGCTACTTTTACTTTGGTAAACAATCTGAGTCCACGACTGGGTTTTGATAGCTGGAGTGTGTTTTGTAGAGGGAAGAACAAAGCAGAGCGTTTGTATTGTGACTGTTAATGTTACATCTGCAGCAGTGGAGAACAGTGATGTGTGGCTTGAGCCTGAAATATCAGTGTTTGTGATCCCAACATTTCCTGTTCTAGGATTGAGGATTGAAAGTAAATAGGCTAATATGGGGTAAGTGTATATTTTATCTTCAACAGGGGACACATTTTTCATAGACAGCTCCTGGTAAGATGGTAGGTAAAGGGTCCCTGTCTGTATATGTGTCGTATGGGTGTAGTTCCACCACCATCAGTTCATTATCTGAGCTGCAGAAACATCCCTTCACAGTATGTGAGCTGTTTGGTACCATTTGTTGCTCATAAAAGCAGCTAGCCCTTATTAATTTGCTTTATATCTCCCCTTCTCCATCATTCTTTATTGTCTGGACCCATCAATTTTGCCAAGTTTTCTTTCTTTTTTTTGCATCCGTATCAGCATTGATATCGATGATACCAGCCTGGATTTTACTTGATATCACATCAGAAAGGAAATAAGTGGTATCGTTCATTACTAGTGGAGAAAAGCATTTCTGCTGTTCTCACCATCAGAGAAAGGCAGTGTTATACAAAACAGATGCTGATCTGTAGAAACAATGTCTTTTCTTTGTCCCACCAGTTTGTAGGGCTGTGTCTTGGCAAGAATCTGGTGACATGATACATATCACAATACAGGGGTTACGATTTGATATATTGCAATACTGTAAACAAGGTGATGTATTGCTATTTTTTTCATAAATCTAATTTTAGAAAAGCTGTCTTAAAAAAAGCAACAGTCTGTCAGTGATGGGTTATAAAGTATTCCCACACACTCCACAAGCTCATTATCAAGTCATTAACAGTCACTACTCTAACAGTCATGTATTAATCATCTGGCAACACATCAAAGGAAGATGCAGTTGCCTAATATGGGAGAAGCCTGCTTCACAAATTAGTAACAGCCACGGTGTGCGACACAAAGGATGAGCTGGGCTCTTTAGCTTGTTTGAAACTGGTTGTTAGAAGAAAGGAATAAATATGATCATATTCAATGATAAAAACGAAAAATCATTATGGGTGTCAAGCGTTTGAGGAGACATTACTTTAAGTGTGCAAGTGAAGTCGGTGCACACAGTGGACCTTAGCTGAATAAAATGTGGTTTTGCCATTCTTCATGTATCAGCAGTTCTGCCTTTCCTTCGGCTGAGCTCTAGTTTATGCCCCTAACCTGTTCCCTGCTCTCTTTTGTCAAGAGAC
>NW_018128453.1:87192-87981 GCF_001952655.1 Monopterus albus
AAATAATGACCTACTGCTGATTGATTTGCTGCTGTTGCAGATTATGGCAGCTACTTGTGCAACACTGACAAACCTTCAGGGGCTTTAAACAAGTATTGTCATGTTCATAAGAAGGACACAAGACTGTGAGAGTAGGTTCATCTACAGAAACTTAGTACAAAGCAAAGATTAATATTTGTCCCATGTCTATCATGCATCTCTGTTTACATAATGCTGTTCATTCTTACAATGTTTTGTAAAATATCTATTGTGATGTAGTGTATAAACACTTAAACAACCACTTATTGACCAGGTTCGTAGAGGTTGTAATGAAGGTTTAGCTCTTATAGTTTTGACAGTGTGATTTTTCATGGCTTGTGCATGTGAGCAGCACTACAAATTACCTCCCTTCTAGTCTATTTTCATTTTGGAGAATGTAGAAATTCATTGCTCTGTTTCTGAAGTTTGTAAAGTCACTACAAGCTTTAAAATACTAACTGCAAATGGTTTTTTTTGGGGGGGGGGCTTAAATACAATCATTTAAAAGTGTGTTCTGTCATAAAGATGTGTTTATTGTCTCTATCAGTTTCCAGCTAAATGTTGTCCCAGGTGGGAGTGTCAGGTCTGGAATAAAATGAACCACATCGGTTTCAGTTTACATCTTTTGCTCATTCTGCAAGTGAGAAAATAAAAGTACTAGTTACATCCAAGGAATGCGGTGAGGTGTTGATGTGCAGAGCTGAAGTATTGATCAGAAGATGAGATATGAGGCAAAGAAACTGTGTGTGGTCAAAGGTGCATGCCATTCTT
>NW_018128453.1:88071-97255 GCF_001952655.1 Monopterus albus
GTCTGAGCACAGACATGATACAGAGATTTTGATTCAGTTTAACTTAGACTTTCTGAAGCTGTCATCTGATGTCCATCACAAATAAACATAAACCCCACAATTTTGAAACTAGCTGCAAATTAATAATGTGTAATGGATCACCCTTCCTTCTACTGACAAAACTACATTTAGTTGTGGGTTCTAAAACCACAACTTCCCTCGACAGCTGCTACTAGTACAACCAGAAATACATCTCCAACAGCAACAACAAACGTTAACAGCTCCATTAATGCTGAAACATTGCCAGCTTCTCAGAAGTTGACTGAATATGTGCTACTGCTGTGTGGAAAAGGTGGAGCTGTTTTTCCAGGTTTGTTTCATGCTTTGGCATAGCATGTGGCCTTATACTGGTATAAAGGCTGGATAAATAAGCATAGTAGCTTTGAATAGTACTGTAGGTTGACTGAGGAAATTTTAAGTTTATATTAATGACAAAAAAGTCATTTGTTCCCCTAAAAACCATGTAAATGTTGTGTACCCTATTTATAGGTACTTGGTGCCATTGGTTTATTTACTTACTACACAGTATGACCTGTTTTGTGCTGGCAGTGAAAGTTGTTTGGTTTGTTTTAATATATGAAGTAAGTCAGGTTTATGCACAATGACACTGTTTGTCAATATTCTTTAGAAAGGAGCGTATCTATTATGACCTTTCCTTAGAACTAATGTTATAAGAAATGTTGCAGAAGTGGATGTACAGTACATGTGTGTTTTGTGTATTGTATAATGTCTGTTTTTTGCTGAGTCAGTCAGTATTTGTACAATGCATTTGATGGTTGTATACTGCATATTGAATGACAGCCAGGTAGGCCAGGTGTTAACTCCGGAATAAATACTTCATTGTCTCTCCTTTGTTGCAGCAGGCTGTCACACACACCCATTCAACCCTGGGTGAAGGAGCAGCAAACAGGATGGAATAGTTAAGGATAACATGACCTGTGTTTATTCCTTGTTTTTGTTTTTACAAGGAAGCTAAAATACTGTGCACACTCATGTAGAGTCACAGTTCTCCCACAAACACACCTCCAGGCCTTGGGTCTTCACGGTCCGCTTGGGATTAGGCAACTCTGTGGGCTGGTTCAGGTGGGGTTTTTTTATTTCTTGGTAAAGAAATGTATTTTTATTAAAGGAATCTGAGTAATACTGAGTTCTTCAACACACTGAACACAGAGGACAGCTTGAAGAAGACATGCAGTCCTATCTGGCCCACAGTTTAGAACGTCTGTGCTTCAGACTCCTCCTGTTCTTGTCACTTTGCATTTTTATTTTTACATGAACCAGAAAAAAGGTGTCTAAGGGAAGAAAACATTGGAATTTCTATTCGTTTGTGGGAAAGGATTGTGTTATTAAGTCACAGTTTGACTTTTGAAATAAAATGTATGAAATAGCATTTTGACTTAGTAAATCACATTCTGAAAACTACCAAGTCTAAAGCTATAAGCTATCATTAGTTCCTAAGTATGGTCCCTACCTTTCTGATTTACCAGTAGTATTACAAGTATCTTTTTCTTTTCCTGGCAGACATTGATTTCCATAACAATAAGAATAAGTTCAAGCAATTATGAAAATGACAAAACAACAACCAACAAAATCAAAGCATTGACAAAAAGGGTTTTCATCTCATCTTCCAAAGTCAGCATGTCACCATTTTGAGCTGCTTTGCTTTCTGCATGTTGGTGTGCACATGTACTCGGCTCTTTGTTGCTAGATCAGTGCTGGCTGTAGTTTTTCAAAGGATGCTTGGTATCCATTGCACGCTATCATACCTGTTTATGGTTCAGGTGGAAATGCAGTGGCTGCAGCCTACTGGTTGCTGCAGACCCGCCTGGCATCTGGCAAACACGGCTCAGTTGTTTCAGGCACTCCCTAATACACACTTGCTCTTACAAGCAATGGCTGTTTTGGATTCACAGCGTGAAGCCATATTAGAGCCTATTCATATGTTGTCAGTAACACTTCAGCTTATTGCATTAGTTCGTTTTATAAATGCATTATTTGTTGTACAACATAACATCAGGCTTGTTTCAACCCAGAAGGCGGTCACTGTGTTGTGCAAACATGAAATGTAAAGTGAAAACTAGAACCACTGCAGAGAGTGAGCCTCTGGTTTTTGCTTTGTTGTTCAGTAGCTCCAAGTTTTCTATTGGGCATCTTGACCCAGGAACAAGTCCTTATACCAGGCAGGAATCCAGCCATGCCTAGTCTGCACAACAGCCTGTTCCTACTGTGTACAGACAGCAGTTACATCCAGTGTTGCCCTTCAGTGCAGTCTGAATTTCTAGTTTATTTTATAGCCTCCAGTGACTCATTATAACCCTTGCAGAACCAACAGAGAGTGAGTCAGTAGTTGAAACCTTTCCATGCCTTGTTTCACTTCAGTGGGTATACAGGTCTGCAGTTTTCTGAACTAAGTGTTTATTTGCATGTTTGAACCTGAGCAATGAAAGGTGGGTTTGTGTCGATAACGTATTCTTGGCTCCAGCAGGTTGTATCAGTGTGGTACTAATCTGTGGGTAGGTTGAGAACCTGCAGTGAATTAAGTTCATGGAGGTTTGGAGGACGTTTGCACATGCATATGCAAGTTACACCTTCATGTTTGCAACACATGTATAGTTTTCTCAGAGACAGAGTCAAGGAACAGGTTTCTCAGTCTAAATCCTAATAACAATGCAACAAGGTTACCACTTTGACTGTTTAATCTAGGTTAATGTGCTGTTTTTACTTTGCTCCCATGTCCAAACTAGCTGTCAACGTAACAAAAACCTCTAAACTAAAGAAGAACATGAGCATTTTCTCTTTTCTCTACATCTTTGTTTTCATCTTTGTTTTTAAAAATGTTTCCCTATTAAATATAGTTCAGTGGAAACAACCAAGACTTGAGTGGAAAAGGAGAGACGGTATAATTAAATGGTCAGTGTCTCACAGGAATAGGCTGGTATTTTTTGAAATAATGCGTATTCACTTTCTAGCTGAGATGATATTCAATACTATACATCTTTCTATGTTAAATATGAAGCTAAGCCATGAGGCAGCTGGCATAGAACAGAAACTGAAAACAGGGAAAGTCTGTTTTTTTTCCAAAACTAATAAAATCTCACTGAATAATAGAGTACTTTACTTTATATTTTATTGTATACCTTTATCATATCTTTTGTTTTTCCTGTAAAAAAAAAAAAGAAGTGTAAGAACAAGTTGTGGGTTATGTGTTGTGACTTGTGTAAATATTTAATTTCAGTAACTTGTATATTATTATATTTATTTTTGTATAAGATGTCTTCAGTGAACACACAGCTGTGCAGTCAGGGGCAGCAGGCACACGGAGCACATTGGAGAAATGGCGGCACTGCTAGACAATCTCTGCCTTCGCCTGTCACCTTACAGTACATACCCACGATATCTTAACTGGCAGCACCTGTACGTGTGAATGTGAGTGGTGGGCTCTGTGTGTCAGCCCTGTCACAGACTGTCGAGGGTGTAGCTGGAATAATTTCTAGCCTCCCTGTTATGTCTAAAGAATAAGCAGTATAGTTGATGGATGGGTGGAAGTGACAGCTGTAGAGGACAGTCTGCAAGTTGAGGGGGTTGGTCTGCAGACACTAACATTATACATGTTTTAATGGATCAATGAAAAGTATTTTTAGGTTTGGGTGATTTGACAATATGTGGGCAATGTTGTACGCGAGTGCCTTTGGCATATGTCATCATCAGAAATTTAATACCTTGGTGACCCATTTTGCGGTCAAGATTTAAACCACCAACCTCAGCTGCTCTTCACTAATTTATAGCAGGTTAAGGTTTCTAGCATGAAGATGTAACTCTATTACTGGGGCCACTGGTTTTGAGAATGAGGAAATGCATCATTTCAAAACTGACTTGATCTAGAGATAATCTTTCTTGATCTCACAGCGACTGTTGTCTTTAAAAGGACTAGGGTTTTTTTTGTTTTGTTTGTTTTTTTTTTATATACTTTTCCATGTGGACTCCCTGTGATAAACTAAATCTTTCCTCTTAAAGATGCACCGATCAATTGGCAGAGATTGGAAATGGCCGGTTTTCAGCATGATCAGCGTTGACAGGTGACCGGCCGATCACTCTGATTTCTGATTCTATACTGATCAGATTTAGAGGCATGACAGTCCATGTAGCACACACAGTGGCGCAGACCAAATGCGTAGCATGTGTAGCTTCTCACGTGCATCTTGCGCTCATGTCTGTACCGGACACGTGTTCAGTAGTGCATTTAAAGCACTCGATGTTCAAACAGTGCACAGAGGAGCCTACAGAAACTCACTGGAGAAGGGAAAACTACTTCCAGAACCCTGACAAATAGTACACAGTGAGGGAATTAATGACTCCATGTGAAATACATGTGTATGTACAGTGTGTCCAACCCGAGGTAAAACACAGGAGATACAAAGTACACACACTTGAAAAGAACTGTGTGCTCAGTAGTGACGGACGTTCTTCTGTTTCTCTTACCTGTTGCACCTGTTTATATCTGGAGAAGTACAACTGTTGCACTTCATTTTGAGTTGGAGGGTAAAAAGAGTGAGAAGGACCTTAATACAATGTTTTATTTGTATTACAGTTTAATTTTTCATTAAAGGAAAGTTAGAAAATTGTCTGTGTATGCTGACAATTACAGTTCTTAGAAAGAAAGACAATCTGAATTGGCAGGTCAGACTTAAAAGAAATTGGAAATCAGAATCAGCCAAGAAAATTGCAATCGGTGCCTCTGTTTTCTTTAAGATAAGCTTGTCTGAAAACATTCCTTGTTGAAATTAGATACGTTTTGTGCCTAAAACAATCAAGCTTTAATCTGTGCACAACACAGTCAGGTTTCAGGCAATTGGGAGCTGGTCTTGGTCTGCATGTTGATTGAGTGTGAAGGAAACACAGCTCACTCAACTCATTCTGTAACTTTTCTTCAAACAAAGTCAGTGGTTATTCTTAAAGGTTTTTAAAATAACAAAGATGCTTAGGTCATATTTTCCCTTCACTGAATTCAAACAATGCAGCTCTGTTTCACTGTTATACATGTTTCTTTTAGTGCTGTCAGTTGATTAAAAGATTTAATCGCATGATTGTCCATAGTTAACTCGCAGTTAATCACACTTTTTTCTGTTCGAATGCAGGAGATATTTGACTTTTTTAAGCTGCACTTGCACTTGTTACATAACTGAAGCTAACTCACCCCTCCTCCCATGTGGAGATCACATGTACTGTGACTGGTCAGCAAGCGCTGCTCATGTTTACTCCTCCATGTTTCCCTTGCCAGCAAGACCGTTAAGAGTAAAGGCATCAGGTTAGTTGAAAAAAAGCCTTCATAAGCTGCCTTCTTTTCAGAAACCCTATAATTTGTGATATTGGAAAATGACTGAGTGAATGCATGACACAACTTGGTTAGTGCAGGGCACAGCTATCTGCTGTTGCACCAGTGCCTTAACAGTGAATATGTGAATTCCCACACCAGACTATAAATCGGTTCACATGCTGGAGGCATTTCAGCAGGGCTGTGGTACTTGATGCAGCAGTTTTAACCAGTGTATGAACTGAAGATACTGTTGGTGGTTACTCCCTCCACCTACAGTCATGGCTAAAAATCTTGGCACCAATGCATTTCTGCCAGATAAGGCACCACTTCTCCCAGAAAATGTTGCAATCACAAATTCTTTGACATGTTTCTTTTGTTTGCATTGGAACGACACAAAAAAGCTGAGAAAATAGCCAAATCTGATCCATTCCACACAGAACTCCAAAAATGGACTGGACAGAATTATTGACACCCTCAGCTTAATATTTGGTAGCACATCCTTTGGACAATTTTCTTGGAGAAGTGGTGCACAGAAATGCAGGGGTGCCAATATTTTTGGCCATGACTGTACATGTATCAGCATGATCAGACTTTGGTGTGATTTTAATGCTGTATTTGATTGAAAGCATCAAGTTTGTGCTCGTTTCTTGGGGGATGTTGAAAGGTATTTTAGAAAATATAGGACATCCATAGTTTTGCATTAAACTGCTTATTGTATGCTTTCTCTTCTGTAAAAGGAAGTTGTCATCAGCCTGCTCATGTTCTCTCCAAACCAAAAACCCATCTTACACTTTATCCTTAGTTTACTATGATGCTTGTCTCACCAAATGCATTACGTTTTTGTTAAATCACCTGCTGTGAACACATCAAGAGGAAAACAACTTCATGTGCTATACTGTACATATATAGATTGTCTAAGTACCATCATTACAGCACCGTGCACAGTCAGATGATCTCCTGTTTTATCAAGCTGAAAGTTACAGTAAAGCTACTGAGGGTCATATCTGGTGAGGCTTGGTTGATCATTCCACAGTTTATAGCCTGCACAAAGAGTGTACATATGGCAGAATGTCTGTGAGCTCTCTGCTGTTGTAGTACTCTGTCCATTCACAGACTGAAAGCATAGAGCAAGTCCTAGATCTAGCCCAGTGTCTGCTACATTATTTATTCATCTTGTCTTCGCAACAAATTTCTATATCTTTATTCCCAATAAACTGCTCTGAAAAGGTTGGGTGTTCATCTCCATGCTAGTCAGAATATGTTCCCTGTTTAGTACACTGGTCATTAACAACGCCTCCTGACTTCAGATTCCTGGCACATTTCAACAAAGACAAACAGTAATTTAGGTCAAAACACTGAATTTCTGCCAGTGTTGCCAGAAAGCTGGTCTAGCGCTTCCCCCTTGTGGGGAATCACAACATTGCAGAGACTCATGTCCTGGTGGCTGCTACTACAGGGAGCTAATGTAAAATTTCTGACACAGCTGCCAACAATATGCTTTGATAATGCAGTTCTCTCTTGACAAACAATGGGTTTTTTTTTCTACTCCAGCATCTCCCATAATGCACAGTGTTGCTGCAAAAGCAAATTCTGATATCTGGATATATTGCACTTGGACAAAATAGTTGCCGTTACACCTGGAGGCTGTTTGTGGACTTGCTAACTGCAGCTGAGCCCCTGACACTTGGTCATATAACAGTACTGTGCTATAACAGTACTATAACAGTACACGTGTTCTAAAATGCTCGATGGCATTCTAATTAGTCGGTGTGTGTGGTTTGCCACCTGGGAGTGAATGTTGTCCATCAGGTGTCATAATGTCAGCTTCCTTTGCATGTTTCTCCAGCTCAGCACAAAAGCAGAATGCATAACATCACTGATATTAAGAACATTTAGTGACGTCAGTCCCCAAGAACACTAACATGTTCCACACAAGCCACAGCAAGGGACAGCTTATCATCATATAAGCAGTTTTTTCAATTAAAACAAGTTTTGGTGCAGCTAATCCCTTAAATTCTGTCCCTGTGCTCAACAATATATATATTACAAAAAGAAAAAATAATACTGTTATGCGGTTTAATGACAAGGGGTTTGATGCCAGCATAACAAAAACATAACACTGACAGCCAATAAGCGAGAAGTGAAACAAAGTCTAATGATATATATATAACATCCTCTCCGTCCCTCTCCCCTTCCCTCTCCCTGTCTGTGCTTCCTGTCTCTGTCTACCAGGAGCTACGACCAGCTGAGTGTTTCCACAGAGTGCGCTTTCCCGACTGAATCGGATTGGGACCCTTGTTGTGAGTCCACCTCCATGATCAACTTTGACATGACTCAGCGAGGCAACCCTACTTCACCTTCTAAATTCTTCAAGGTTGGTTTTCTTACCATATTTTTCATTTATTATCAGTGTTACAGTAGAAACTGAAGATGTTACAGATTAGTGCGTTTGTGCCTGTGCACTTTTTGAAGGAAGAATATCTGCAGTCTAGAAATAGTTTTTAACTGTAAACCTGTTCTGTAGCACTAGCGCTATCTTGATAAAAACAGTTTTTTGGTACATTTACCTTCATTTTACAATAGATAAAAAAATTTACCTAACTACTAATATTGTTTTTGTTGAATAAAAAACATAGTAGGATTCACACTGACAGCCAATAACAGGTCCATGTCCACTATTAGAGTCCTGAGAAGAAAGGAAATACTAAATGTGACATCAGACATGCATTTAATAACAACCACAGTGACAAATGCAAACTAAGTTGAATGCATATGTTTTGCTGCTAGTATACACCGGGTACAGTTGGCTTGTTATGCTTGGAGTAACTTTTTTCACTTGTACCTTTGAAATTCTTTGCTTTTCTAGAGCCAACTTTTTTAAGTGGTGGTATGTGACGAAGCATTTCATAAAGTTAGGTACAATTTTGTGGGTCACTTTTACTTTGCTTGAGGATTTAAATGTTCTACTACATTATACTTCTACTCCAAAGGCAAATATTTTACTTCACAGATTATAGACACATATGTTCAGTATATACTGTAAGAGATGATGCACTGTCAGAGGTGGCACAGTGTAGAAAATAGCTTCAAAAATCTCACTCTGTTTATTGTAACGGTTAGATGAAAGTGTACTGTATGTTCATGCTCAGTTTGTCTTTCCCATTTATTCTCCAGACATCTCAATGACATCACTTTCGTTCTTTTCTGTCTGTAGTGGACAGTGTGAAATGCTCAGTGACTGAGTAGCTCGTCTTAAGTGACTGAAGTAACAGTGTATAATGTGCACATCTCCTTTGAGATCCTGACGGATCTCAGTGCCCCTTGGCCACTTCCCATAAACTCAAAACCTGTCAGACCTGCTCTTAGTGATATTTGTTGACAGTGGAAATTGTTGAAAAGGTACACTGGAGATTGTTCGTGTTCATTAACAGTTTCTGGGGATTGAAGCATGGCAGATTTAGGATCTGTAACTATAAGAAAGATTTGTACTTGCATTATGTTTATATCTGAAGGAAAAAACCCATAAACTTATTTTGTTTACCCTTTGGTACACAGCCTGAAACATCCAGTGCCCTGCAGTATTCACCAGTAATTAAAATCAATATAATTGCTGTGTGTGCCTTTATTGTAATCTGCTGCTGAGATCACAGAATGAAGTAGGGTTTGGCTGCTGGATAAGGAAGTGAACCAGAATGCACTCAGATACGGTATTCTCTCCACCTACCTAGCATTTGTCATTGCTATGAGTAGATACAAAGGGAATGCTCAGGGAAGAGCAAATGCTACAGTAGAAGCTTTGCATAGAGTGACGACAAGTGGCCATTGTGGCTC
>NW_018128453.1:97282-122697 GCF_001952655.1 Monopterus albus
CAGTGCAATTGCTTTGACTAAATGAAAACAAACCTAATGCTAGGCTATTTAATGAGGTTTCTGTATGTTATAAACATGAGCTCAGTGAAAATATGTGATTATTTGACAACACGAACGTTTTCACATGGTACCCTGGAAATACTGAGGTTTAATTCTCAGAAAAGTTGAGATAAATACAAGTTTGATTGGACCTTTGACATATTTCACTGTATTGTTCCTATTTATAAGATGTGTTTTAGGAGTCTTAACCAATACAGTTTGAATTCTTCTTAAATACCTCGGCCTTACTAGTCACACGAGCTCAGTTGTGCAGTCTTGTTCCTTTGACTGTGGAGAATCTCAAGGTCAAACCATTTTTGTCTGTCATAAATATAGAGACCTTTATGAATGACATCATTTCATCTCATCTGGTTTACTGTAACGCTTTGTTTTTGTTCATGGTAAAAAAACCAACTTAAACTGTAATTAGTATAAAAAGCAGGTTTTTACATGTGCCATCAAACAAGACCATATCACACCCATTCTGGTGTTTTTGCCAGTGAATTTTAGAATTTGATTTTAAAATTGTACTTATCTTTAAAGCCAGGATAGTGCTGGACCTGAGCTAAATCTAAGACCTGCCACGTTTCATGAGGTCCACAAACATAGCACTTATGGCTGTTCCTATGACTAGAAACAAAGCAGATCAAGCATTTTTCTGTCAGAGCTTCTAAACCATGGAACATGGAACAGCCTCCCTGAAGAAATCAGGTTGTTTGAGTTTGTCTCATCTTTTAAAACACTTCTTAAAACACATTTACAAACTGGCTTCCTGTACTCTTTTAACACATATATTATTTGCCCGGCTTTTGAATATGGAAGGGTGGAGTTGTCTCCAGCAGCCCTATCCACACCCTAGTTACACTGGATGGTGAATTCCTTTTGCTTGTTTGCCATGTGAACTGTCTTTCATAAGATTTTTTTTCACACTGTTGCTGTGATGCAACTGGCCATGCCCTCAAGTCAGACACTTTGTTCACTGCTGGGACACTTAACTGTAGACACGCACATAATTGCGTGAGTGCTGCTGGTCTGCTCATAGGGGACTGACTTTTTTTATTTTATTTCAACCACTTAAGAAGTAAGACTCTGGCTTTTGTATCTAACTTTACAGCACTTTTGTGACTACATATTATAAGGATCATTGTGTTTTTTGAAAAACATAACTTGCAAATACGTTTTGCAGTCTAACTATAATTAAACACAGAACTCCAAAAACGTTCATCGTTTTACAGGAAGTCAAAATGGTATGTAACTGCTGTTTTTTTACACTGGTTCATTCTTCTCGTCTTAACATATGATTTTTACAGTGTGACTACTGTGACTTAGATTTTGCAAGGTGTGTATTATGATTCTTTTGTATCAGGCCTTTTAGGCTGTTCTTTGACACACTGATATGGTTTTTATAATACTTGTGTAGTCAAATATAGTCACTGCTGTTTCACACTGCACTTTACTTTAATGTTGGATAATAATAATGCAGTTCTTAATGATTATGAGTCTCTTTATGGACCTTGTTCTGCTTTATTCTTTTACTGTTTACATATGTACAGCTACTAAAGGTAAGTGACCCTTGAGCTGTCTCAAGGTTAGTTATTAGTCATCCCACTGCAGCCTTATTGTTTCACCAGTGTGTTGTTACCTACAGATTTAAGATAAGGATTAGAAAATAATCTTAAAAGAAGACCATGAGACCAAAAACAGATTATTTAGTCATTAATGTAATGCCTAAAGTCACATACACTTGCACTTAAAGCTACAGTATGTGACTTTTTAAAATATTTTTGTAGAAATATACTCTAAATATGCTCCACTGGCAGCAGTGCAAAGATATTAACTTATAAAGGGTTTTGAGTAGGATTGTCCTTTCTAACCAGTCAGAGATTTTCAGTTCTTTCTGATTGATCAGTAGGTTTTGTTTCATTCTCATTTATTTTAATTTCATAAAGACAGATATCTGAAGAGCTGGGCAGAGCGTGGTGGAGCGTAGCTGATCGTAGTGGAGCGGGGACAGAGAGTGCTGGGCAGAGCCCAGTGGATGGATTTGGAGTGTCATACTGCAGCCTTTATTTCTTTGGAATAATAGCTTTATCTAATACCTGTATGCCATTTTTATCCATATTTTTTCATATGTACTTAATAATTCCCTCTTAAATAAAATGCAGTTTCCTTTACAGTATGGGTTTTTCTCCTTGCTCCCTGGACATATTTCCTGTGATTCTAATAAGTGTCAAAACAGAAATTATTAATATTGTACGTACATACACTGTTGGTCATTCTGTCATCTTGTCCCTGTTCTAAAATTTTACCTTTATTTTGTTAATTCAGAGTTTTACAACTGAATAAGTTATGTTTAAGTAATTTATTGACTTCAACCTAAACTCAAGATTGTCTTTCTTCTGTCAGACCTCAGAGAAAAAGGGAGTGTTGGATCGACTCAGCAACTTCTTCCACTCCAAGAGAAAGAAGAGCAGTAGTAGGCAGCATTCAGACACCTCCACCAATGGAGGTTCCCCAGCATCACCTCAGTCTCAACCGGATGATGGGCAAAAGACTCCAACTCCGTTTCGAAAGGACAGTGAGCTAACAGGGCCACACTATGAGTCTCAAACAGGAGCAGAGCATAGTGACACTGTCAGCCAAAGCTCCATTCCCAGTGCCTCAAGCATGACTTCTTTTTCGGCAGATGAAGCAGAGTTCCCATTTGCAGACAGTAACAGCAGTGGCAGAAACAGTGTGAAGGAGATGAATGTGGTCGGCACAGAAAGGAATTCTTGTGATTTGACTTCTACCACTCTTGACCTTACTGAAATTGCTCAGGTGAGTGCTCGTCCGAGCTCAGAATTAAGCTTGACAGAGTCCGTAGTGGAGGAAGTAAACAAGAGGCTGCACGTTAATTTGGAGGAACGCATCCTGAAGAATACAGAAGGTTCCAGTGAGGACGGTAAAGTTAGCCCAACCACACTGATGGCATTTACGATTCCCATTTCCAAGGAAGCTGAGGTCTCAAAGTCATCTAAATTAACCACTATAAGTTTAGCATCAAAGAAAGGAACTACAAAGGTCGGAGATACAGGGCACAACACTGACCTAACAGAAATAACATTAAGCTCTCACTCATCCACCTCACCCCCTGATGTGACTGAACAGAAAGACAAAGACTCTCCAGAATTAAAGATGGAAAACTCAAGAGCTAAAAGGAAGACTCGGAAAAAAAGCTCTGGTGAAACTGCAGCCATGTTACGGAGCCCTTCACTTGAGAGAGATGATTCTCCTGTCCAACTCTACAAAGCCATATGGGTAGAAACATACCTAGGAGAGGAGGAAGACGAGAGGGAGGGGGTGAATGAAAGGGATACAATGAAAGAGAGGGAGGAGGACTTAAGAGCAGACTCGCCTCCTGTGCTGGCTATGCCTGTCACAGTCATTTCTGAGGACGACTCAGTCACTCGGGACGCTGCAGACAGCCCTTCTACTCCCTCAGAGACTTTACCGTCCAGTGGCAGCTTGCCAGAATCAGAAATCTCCTTGGCACCGACCACAGGAGAGCTCCAAACAACCTCATCACTGCCAGAGGAGCCTGACACTGGTACAGACTCAAAGCAAAGTTCTCTTCAAGAGAAACGCAGTTTGAGGGAAATTCGTGTTACACGCAAGACTGTGAATCTTCCTTCAAAGCAGAAGATTGATGCCCAGAAGGTGTACATAAACCAAGAGCCAAGTTTGGATGGGAATGGAGGGAAGGAACTGACAGGAGGAGAGACCAGCAAAGATTCAACTTCGAAGATTCTGGATACAGGAGAAGTAAAACTGTGAGTATCTGTCTATTTTACTTTTCTGCAGTTATGGTTTGATAGTCCCTTTGATGCTGGGAGAAACCATAAGCAGGGGGAGCTAAAGTGAGGTAAGCTGACATGCAACCTGAGCTTCAAGTTCCCATGCTCTATTGTACCAGAGAACAATACAGGCTAAACCTGACATGAAGCACTGAAATATTTATACACAGTACATCTAATTAGACAAAAACTGAAGAGGTTTTTTTTCTACAGAACCATATAGATTAGGTTTAAAAAGTAACTATCACCTACTGAACAATAAATGTGGTAATACATCAGGATTTTATTGTTACACTTGAAATGTAGCTCTCCTTTGCTGTGACCTATGGTGAATATTCACTACCTGAATAAGTTTGTCATTGCAGTACTTGACAGGCAACTGCCAACTAATGCCTGCACACTTTTGTTTGATTTTAGGATTGCATGGAAACACTTAAACATGTCTCTAGACAAAAAGGCATGGCATACTGTATATATAGACACTGTTCTTAAAAGAGAAATGAATGAATAGTGGTGCAACCATGGTAGTAGCTTGTAAAATTTATTGTGCACTCCTGGCTATAGATGGTCCTGCCTGAAAATGTCCTGAACACTAGGACTGATTTATGGTTTGCAGAACTACTGAAGGGGTATTCTTAAGCATAGCCAAAGTCATAAACCTTTAACTGTAGTTTCCATTCTGCCTTTGAGTACTGTGAAATAGAAGTCTCAAGTTTAAACTGTCTCTGAGGACACCAAAAACTTTTGAACCTTTGAGAAATATAGCCATTACCATGCTGAGAGTTAGATGAGACACCTGATACCACCCTCATATAGCCAGCATGGCTTTGTCCAAAGGTAGCAATATCCACCTAACACCACTGCTAAAGTTTCAGTAATTAATATGTTATGTGTGGTTTGTTTATTCCTTACACCAACTGTGTAACCGTAAAAATGACAGTTTGCAGTTCGGCCAATAAATACTCCAGCATATAATCCCCTCGCAAAACTATCACTTTGTGTTTTCACTCTTGTCCAACCTTTATGCTAAGTTAAGTTACAGCACATATTTATTGTATAGATATGAGTGGCATTAATCTCATTTAACTCTATGCTAGAAAGCAATCATTTATCCACCTCAATTTTGAACTGTTCCCTTAAATTAACTCACTTGCATATATGTATTTTTTCATTCAAATTGCAGAATAAAATGAAATGTATTCTTTTTTTGAATGGCCCCTGTCGGTGCATTTTAATATTTTTCAAAATAATTGTACTTGTATAAGTACAGTATTTGAATAAATGTACTTTAACACTGCACCAACGATTGCCTGTGTTTATAAAAGTAACTCTAAAATATTTTTGTGTATGCCTCCCTCTCCTGACAGACTGCCAAGCCTCCAAAACAACCACAATGAGGAACTCAAGGAACCCAGCCTTGAGTCATTCACAACAGATGAGACTACACTTTCTGAAACAAATACTCCTGAACCTCTAGTTAAAGACAAAACAGAATCAGAAGCCTCTGCACCCTCAGACATGTATAAAGCAAAGTTGCAAGAAGTGGGGTTCAGGGTTAGAGGCCAAGAAACAAATGAGGCTACGCACTCCAAGCAAGGGCTTAAAGCAGCAGCGGAAAGTGGGCATACCACAGCAAGTGGAGCAAAAACATCATCTTCTGCAGCTGGAAGCAAGACCAAAATTGTCACAACAAAAGCAAAGAGCTCCACAGAAGGCACAAAAGTAAGAACCTCCAGTGACACTCCACCACGGAAGGAACAAAGCAATGACAAAACAGTTTCTGTGTTACCAGTATTAAAGGAACAAAGGACCAATGGTTCCTCAAGTGCAATGAACTCAAAGTCTAAAATTCCCAAAAGGTCTACATCAGATGCTGATGTCAAACCAGGGACACCAGATAAAACATCAGTTATGGATGCCTATGAGACAACAGTCACTTCCAAACAGCAAAAACAGACGAAAACCAAAGAATCTTTGAAATCTCCAGTGACTACAAGAGCTGGCAGGAAACCAAGTTTTGAGGAAACTAAAGGAGGGAAACCTGTTTCAGGAGACATTTCTCCCACAAAAAACACAAACAGAACAATAACAAAGCCTGTTAAAGAAAAATCAGATGAGGCCATTGACTCTGTAAACTTGATAATTGGTGTGGAGGAAGAGCATAGGGAGTGTAGTGTTAAGACAGGACACCCACCTGGCAGGGAAAGCATAGATGTAAAGAAACAGCAGCAGAATCGTATGGAGAATACAGCCCCATTGCCATCAAAGACTCGGTTGCCCATTTCATCTCCAACAATAAAGAAGAATGATAATATGATACAAACAAGTGCCACCAACTATAAAAAAAATTCATCTGGCCAGATAGACTCAGACAGACCCAGCCCCGAGCAGCAGGAAGTCCCTACTGAAGAGAGCTCTGGAAGTGATACGCCACCCATGCTCCCTGACAGTCCCAAGAAAGGTAAGATGCTTTTGTTTTTATATGAATTAAGCAATCAAAACAAAAAGCTATTTGGACGTGCTTGTGGGTGGTTTATATTTATAGCTTTATATTTACTAGTATCAGTTTTTTTTCATAGAAGTCTCAACAAGAAAGCAAATTAGCTTATTTCCCAAATTGCTGAAATATATGCACCTTGAAATTGCTCTTTTGATCTATTAAAGCACTGTGTTTATGTGTTTCCTACAGGAAGCATGCTGTCAATGAGACCATCCAAACACCTCTCGAAAAGAAGCATTAGCTGTGAAGAGAGGGACGCAGTCACTGTAAGTGTCTCCCCACCTGCCCCCAAACAAGAGAAAACTGTCACATCAAGAATCTCCAAACAGAGCGAAAACATCAAACAACAACAAAAGAGTCCAGTAAAGGATTTAGCTGATCCATTATCACCAGTGAGCAAGCTTCCTACACGGAGTCAAAGAAGCTTTAACAAATTAAAGTTTAAAAAACCTCAGCATCCCCCAACTGAGCATTCTCCTACATCTAAACAGGACTCAAGTCAGAACACTAACACTGAGACAGCTGTCAAAGCATCTGACAGAACTGTAGCAGATAGAGTGACGGGCAGCACCAGTGGTGATGGACTAAAACTCAAGTCTGTGTCTACAGAAGAAGAAGTACACATTATAAAAGCCATAGACAAACAGTCCAGTACCAGTGATATCAAACTAAAAGGAAAAGAAACAAACAAATTAGAAAACACAACCAGTCCTACAAGGGAAGAGATTTCAATAATCCAACCAATACAAAAAAATGACACAATGATTACAGCACATGCTCGCGTAGAAATGACACCAGTAGCAGAGCCAGTATCTAAGGTACTGCCTAGCAGTGAGGTTCCAGCAGTTCCAGTTCAGTCACCAGTCACTGATTTAATTAATGTGGAGACAAATGAACAGCATGGAGATAAACAACAAGTAAAAATGGAGTCTTCCTCTGAAAATATATCTCATATTCAAAGTGATGGTACCACACAGGAACAGCAAACACTATTATTACCAGAACATTATCCAGAAGAAGTAGGTACTTTAGAGACAACCCAACTAGTAAGTAAGATAAAACCAGGTTTAATCCAGGAGAAAGAGCCATATTCTGTAGTGTCGACTCAGGACACACTACCAGCTGATATGGATGTAACTGATATGGCAGCCAAACCTGTTGTTGACAGCACACAGTGTGACCTAAAGACCTGCTCTGAGGAGGAAGGTGTTAGACCCGATAATGTTTCCCTTAAAACAACAACCAAGACGACTTTTAAAAAAGCGGCTAAATTGGCCTCAGAAGACCAAGATGCTGAGCTAAAAGATTTACTTCCATCCCCCTCCCTTGCTGCTTCAGCTGATGCTAACCTGGTCAGTACAGACCAGCAAAAAACAGAGTTATTTAAGGATCAAACCACAAATATAATTCTCAGAAATGATGGATTACCCTCCACATTATGTATAGATTCAGTGAAAAATGTTGAGGTAGAGGAGAAAAGAGAAGAGGAGGTTGCCAGCAAACTACCAGAGGCTTTGGACATTCACACAGAGACTGTCACTGTTTTTGAATTGCCCAAGAATGTTGAAAATCTGCTGAACAAAGAAACTCTTTTACTGGCAGAAGAATTAGAAAGACAGGAGAAAGACTCAAGACCAAAAGAAAAGATGAATGATGCAGCAGAGCAAAGGTCTGAGTTAGAGAGCAGTTACAAAGAGAAGCCCAAAGGCACAACTATCAATGATAAAGCAGAGAAAGAAATTAGAAAACCAGATAAACTATCTGATCTGTCATCAGAGGAGAAATATTTAAAGCATTTGTTAGAGAAGGGACCACAAAATATAGTTTCAGGTGCCCTGGAAGAGAAGAGGACTGAGGCAGAACAAGCAAGAAGTATACATCATGAAACTACACAGCGAACAGAGCAACAGATGAAGGCATCAACAGTGAAAAATGAACAGGAGCCCAAACTACTAAGCAAAGATAACGAGGTAAAGGACGACAACACAAATGAGGAGGACAAACTTGATGATGGTGTAAAGGAAAGCTATACTCCAGAAATAAAAGCTATAAGCCAAACAATGCAGGGTGATAAAGGTAATAAAAAAGGGAAGATTTTACCAAATCAGATTTCTAAAATTAGCAACCACAATGACAAGCAAGCCTTAATTGCTAAAGAGCAAGATGAAGATATTCAAAAAACAAAGGAAAATGCTAGTAGAGCAGCAGAATCCAAGTGTCCAAGTGCTAACCTAGAACAGCAATCTGAGACACACAAAACTCCAGAGAAGACAACAGAAAGCCATATTTTACAAGTGGACACAACTCAGGAACTAATGCCAGTAAGCAGTGAAGCTCGGAGCACTGAAGAAAAGACTGAAACAAAAAACTCATCACTAAACAGTTTGGCGAATGATACTACAGTGAGGCTGAACACTGACCAGAGGTCTGTAATTGATGGAGACCAAGATGAGGACATAACAAAGCCAGACAAAAAGAAATTAACAGAATTCAAATGTCAAAATTATAAGTTAGAACAGGAACCAGATGGAGAAAGAGCTACAGTTCAAGAGAAGACACAGCAGAGCTTAAAAACCGATACAACTCAAGAATTTAATCCATTAAGCACTAGTACAGATGGTACAGAAGAAAAGGTTGAGATAAAGCATTCATCCTCAAAGACCTTGGTGAATGAGGCTGGAGACAAAACTGCTAACTTAGAAGTCAGCAACCAAAAAGGGCCTGTAGTTGTTAGCAACCAAAATAAGGACATGGAAAAAAGAGAGCAAAACAAAACAACAGAACCTAAACATCCAAGCTCTAACCTGGAACAAGAGCCAGAAACAATAACAACAAAAACTCTGGAAAAGACAAGGGAGAGCCTAAATGAGAAAATGGATATAACTGAAGAACTTGTAAGCACCAGTGCTAAAAATACCAAAAGAAAGACTGAAACAAAAGATTTGTCAGTAACTCTTACAGACCAAGATGGGACTATTACAAAACTAGAGAAAAACAAGTTGACAGAATCCAAATGTCCAGATACTAACCATAGACAGGAACCAGAGACTGTAAGAACAGAGAAGACCTCAGAAAGCCACATTCAAAACGTGAAGGTTTTAAGTGCCAAATCGCAGAGTGTTGATGGAGCTAACGAGAAGACTGAAGCAAAGGATTTACAAAAACAGTCTTCGTTAAATGAGACTGTAATTCAGAATGCTAGTTCTGACAAAAGCACACAAAAGGACCAGAAGCCCCCAACTGTCAAACATGAATATGTAGAGAAGATTAAGAAAGCAGAGCAAAACACGGATCAGTACGTATATTCCGAAGCTCCAAATGCTAACAAAGAACAGGAACCAAAGACTGTAACAAAAGATTCTACAGACATGACAGAAGCCAGATTACTTGTTTCCACAACTGAAAAAGTAGTTAGTAAGAGTAGCAACACAGAGAAACAGAACTACCTTATTAAAGAATGTGTTCAACAAGAGAATAATGTAACAAAACAAGATGATCAGCAAATAAACATATCAAAGACAGATGTCAAACAAGAGTCAGAATCCATTTTTGTAAATGATGCATCTAGCAAAAAGGTTGGTGGAGAACAAACGGGCAAACCCAGTGTTGTTTTAGATAAAATAGCCATTAATACTGATGCTCAGAAGAATGATAAAGACATCAAAGAAAACAAAAAAACAGATAGTGGTTTGAAACCAGAACTGCAAACAGTCAGTAGCAGTTCCTCTCTTCCTGCTGTGGCAAAACCATCCACTCCATCTCAGAGTCTTGAGCTAAAGAAGCAGTCTCCGTCTAGTTGGTTGGATGTGGAACATCATCAAAAACAGAAGAAACAACACAAAAAAAGACTGGATGCATCAGCCAGTGAGGATGAATCTCTTGAACCTGATGACATTGATGATTTCATCAGGAGCATTAAGGAGGGTGGAATTCCTTTCTCACTACCTCCAAAAAGGCACATTCGTAAAAAGTCCCCATCTCCATCTCCCCATTTTGCCCTGCCTGCCATCAAGGAGGACCATTTTGAGAGAGCACTTGATCCTGATGAATTCCAGTTTGGCTTAAGAAAAAATAGTAAAAGCTTTAGGGATCCATCTCCAGCTATGGTGCTAAAACAAAAAGCAGCCAATAGGGAGGGACGGACCCTGAATAAACGTGCACAGGGCACTGCCCTGCTCACACCTAGAGACCAATTAAATTCGCTTGGTGAGGAAGAAGGAAACGAGGGGACCAAAGGTGAAGGAAAAGAAGATGGACAAAACAATGGAGGGGAGTCAAGGAAGCTGACATCAAGGCTTGAAAGGATGTCCATCCTCTCAAGCATACTGAATTCCCCTCGGCCCTCCAGGAAGGCTAAACAGGAAACTTCCTCTGCCTCAAATAGTTCACTTTCATCAAACCAACAAGAGGACCTACCCTCCCTTCGAAAGTGGGGAGTGGTTGATTTGCCTCTGCCCAGCGTCAGCACAGATAAAGAGGGTGTGAAAAGTATAGGCGTAGATCAAGGACCACCTGTGGGTGGTGGTGGTACAGGAACAGCTAGTGAGTCATCTCTTAGGCCCTCCCCTCCTCCTCTACCCCTGTTCTCTAAGATACAGCTGCCTGATCATTTGGAGAAAAACATTAAGAAGGATAAAATGGAATATGATACCTCCCAGGGCTCTACACAGACGACGCATACTAAACTGAACCATGAGGGGAGTGCTGTTATGGACCAGGCCTCAATAGCAGGAGTACCTAATGAGGATGTGGGGCTGAAGGACCCCCCTGCACCTCCTCCAACCACCAACTACAGCCAGCAGAATCTTCAGAATGGATGTTCTACAACGAAGACAAAGGTATTTGAGCATTTTAAATGAAGAGCTCTTGTAATTTTGCTTTCAATTAGGTATTTTAGTAATTACTAATAGCCTTTATGAAATGATAGTCCAAAACCTTAATGGGTTTTGACCTGCCGGGCTTTTATACAAAGTACCAGTATTTCCTAGTTTACTTCCGTGGTAATGTGTGTCCTAGTTTCATATCCTCTTGATTTGTTTTGTGACACTGTTGCAACAAAGCCGTGACTCATTTGCAAGTGAGGACAGGATAAAGGAACGTTCTCGGTCTGGAATTTTGCACAAGAAATCTTTGCAAAGATTAACTCTTTTAAAGCTCAGCTGTCATGTTATAAGATATTTGTATCACCATGCAAACAAAGCAGAACTATGCAAAACCACGTATGTGTTTGAATTAAAACAGTGTGTTTGTTTTTGTCCCTTCAGAGTTTGTGCATGACAAGACAATTGTTTTGGTTTAATTGCATCAAAATATATGTTCTGCCTGGGTGATATCCATCCTGGGTACTTAAGCAGTTGCTAGGTGGTAAAAGGAAATGAAGATTTTATTTGAAAAATCCAAATTCATAAATAACAGAAACTGTGAGCTATCTGCAAGTGCTAAATTAATGGAACAGTTAAAATTGTTAGCTTAAACTAAATGATTGTAATAGTTACTGTAGCAAATGGATAAATAGTTGAAATACTGTAGATAATGCCAAATGTATTGTATGAATGATATTCATGGCTAGTTATTGGATGCTATAGCTGTTAGTAGTACAAAACTGACCTAGCCACTGAGAGTTGAATTGTGTGTGGGGGGGTGGAATCTAATAATAATACACAAATTTATATTAGTGTTATGAGAAAAAACCTGCCTTAGCCACTGAGAGTTGAATTGTGTGTGGGGGGGTGGAATCTAATAATAATACACAAATTTATATTATTTATAGTGTTAAACATGTCCAGTTTAAATGAAATCCAAATAGCCACATTTGGAGCATGGCAGGTGGTGTTAATGAAAGAGCACTGTACATGAGCTCATCTGATGGGACTGCGGCAATGCACCTGACCAAGTGTATGATAAGAGGTTGTACTTCTTTCTAGAGATAATTTGACTGTTCTATGACTGAAGGCTTTTCTAAATCACAGGTTTAAATTGTTACATTTCCTCACAGATACCCACAGTAAGAGGGTCCCACAGAAGGCCTGGAAAGGTATAATTAAATGCTGTTTGCACACATTTTTGATAACATTTTGTGTGGCAAAAACACACTGTTGCAATTAAATTCCTATTTCTTGATGTAGATTGTCATACATGAGCATGCTGAGTTTGTAGGGGAAGCGTTTGAGCTCTGCTGTGATGTAGCAGATGCCACCATGATGAAGCTGTCCCCTGTCATCTCAGTCAGAGTCATCAGAGGATGGTAAGGGTCATGATGCTTGTTAAAGGCAGTGCAAGAACATTATTTTCTGTTATTTATTGTGGTAGTGTAACTGATAAACAACCTGTCTATGCAGAGGATATGAGGGAACATTGCAGGTTTCCCTGCCCCCCTGTACTTGTTATACAGTTTTTCCATGATGCTCTCTGATTGTTTTCTGAACATGCCTGTTGTGTTCTCCAGTCCAGTCTGTGTTTTCTTTAAGTTTCCATAACCATGAATGTTCTGGAGCCATCCATGGAAATCATGTCACTATTAAACTATCTCTTTAGTTATTCACACACTGACATTAGTGAGATACATTTCTGATTTTTGATTTAATTCCATCCATCTATAGCTGGCTTCTCTATGAAAAACCTGGTTTCCAGGGGCGTATAATCGCCTTTGAGGAAGGTCCTACAGACCATATAGTGAATATGTGGGCAGAGGAGGAAACTCCAGCAACATTGGACCACATGGGTCAGCCTGTTCCAACAGCACCTATGGTCATAGGTTCTATCCGGTTGGCTGTTAGAGTAAGTTACTGTGTTCATTTGTGAGTCTGCATTGGTGTTACTTTTGTCACTGTTTGTCCTGTCCTGCTGCATTTCACCCCTTATGATCCCTGGGGACTTTACGATTAGGGCTGGGTATTGAACGTCAGTACTTTTTTGCAGGTATTAGCCAAAAAGTGAATGGGACTCCAGTACTGAAAATGGTCTAGTTCCAAAATATGTCATCAAATGGGCCATACTCCACTGATAATATTTGGAAATTTTGCACTTTATTTTGTATTTAGGTTTTAACATTTAAAAACATTACAAAAGTTTGGATTAAGGATAAGGAGTAAGGATTAAAAAAGACACTGCAGCACTGAAAAAATTATAGCTCATGTTTCGTAACCCAAACGTTATTTTAATGGCGCTGAAAATATCAAATGCCCAGTTAACCACCTTTATTTGTAAAGATGAATATTCAACTTAAAACTTGAAATTCTATCACCGTTTTATTTTCATCTTGTATTGTGTAGGACTACAGCATACCCAGGATTGACCTGTTCACAGAGATAAATGGGCTGGGGAGGATGACATCCTACTGTGACGACACTGTACAGATTGGCTCCTATGGGATCCCACAAAACACTGGCTCCATTAAGGTCTATTCTGGAGTGTAAGTTGACCTGAGTACTTACACGAACTGCTATTATTGCATCACTCATTTGAAGTAACAGGAAATATATATACTGTAAATGGGAATGCTGTGTTATGGAAATATCCTAGATACCATATATATCTAATGTTGAATAAGTTTCCTTGTCTGGGTAAAAAAAAAAAGAAAAAAAAAAAAAAGAAGAAGTACATGGCATTTTTCATCTGACATTTTTTGTTGATAGCTAACCTGCCACTTTAACTGGTAGTCTCGGGATCACAAAGGTGCAAACTTGGTGAAGACTGTATGGGAAAGGTTCTGTGTACAGCTTCTGTTTTCTGTTTATGAAGGAATGCAAGCTGCAAACAAGAGCTTATGGTTGTCACAGCTTTTCAAAAGTGAAAGTACTGTGGTTCATTCATTACTCTCATGAACTGTAACCTTAATCTCTAGTTGTGAAAATGTGCTGAGAATGCTGCCCTGCTCACATTTGCTTTCCCTTCTTCTTTTTCTGAACCTCTCTCTCACATATCTGCCTCTGTGTGTTTTTAGTTGGCTGGTATACACTGATCCAGGCTTTGAGGGTTTTGTAGGAGTGCTGGAGGTGGGAGAGTATGCCTGTCCAGAGAGCTGGGGCTTTGCTGAGCCCTACATCGGGTCTCTCAGACCTCTCCGAATGGTACAGTACTGTACATGAAATACTGATGTACTCGATGCTTGTACTAATCTCAGTTTGTCAGTTGTCTGACATATGTGTGCCTCTTCATTTCAGGGAGCAATAAAGGTGGAACATCCTAATGAAGTCAAGGTTTGCTCTGCATTACATGACAACTCTATCACCATCTGCTGTTCATAGAAACTAAACATGCTGAAGTGTCAATACAAAGTCTTATATGTTACATTTGTTGTAACTAGCTCCTACTGAAACCTTCAGAGAAAGGAAAGGTTGTTAGGGCTATTGAGTGCGAACCATGACTCATAAAAAGTGAGCCTAAGTATGTGTATCTATTATGATTCATAGTGTTTATGGCTTGGCTCAAATTCAAATGGGATTGGGAAACACAGCAGCATGTTCATGCATGCACATTGCTAAGTAGAAAAGAGAAGTCTTTTGTAAAGATCTCAGGTGTTACTGGAGAAAAGTTGAGGTGTGATGAAAGCATGGCTTCCTCGAAACAATTTGGTAGAAGAAGGGAACAGATTTTTACTATGGTTTTTAGCTAAAAAAAAATGCTATAACTTCAGATGAGAGTATATTTAAATCTTAGAGTCAAATTGTCTGTAAAGATAAGCCATGGACTATGGGATTTCAAAGGAGAGGTGTTTGAAACACATTTTTTGCACTCGAGGAAGCAACAATACAGATTCATCCTGATCATCTCTACTCTGTCTTGCGCACACACACACACACACACACACTTTATCTTTCTCATAATTTAAACAATAGTCAGGAAGCCAACAACATAACTAACATTTTTAATGCCAGTAAAACAACAGATGTCCACCATTGTTGGGCATATAGAGGCACCCAGTACCACCTTGGTTATCAAGGAAGCCTTGTACAAGTTGTAACAGCCACTGTATCTGTGCTTGACCAGTCAGATGTGTTCAGCACTGTTAATTCCTCCCACCTGAACCAGAGCAGGGAATTTCTACATTTAGGGATTTTTTTGCTATTCGTGCTCCACTGATTGAAACAGGTAAAATTCCTAAGTCCCTCGGAAGTTATTGGTTTCCTGGGACAGTTCCGTCAGCGGAAACACTTTCCTACATACATCACAACAAGAACACTTATTTACAGTATGCTGACAGCTCCAGCCTACAGTCAGTACTGTGTAGCCTGTGTACCCTACACAGACAGACAGATCTAAGACACATTATGCTAAGATACATTGTATTTTTCACTGTCAGCTGTGGAATGAATGGCATTTTGCCTTTGGACAAGAATGGACCAAAACACATATAGGGCCCCAAACTCATCTAAACATGTATAAGGCCTTTGTCTGCAGCTGAGACTCCTCTTTAACTCCTTCCTCTCTTTCTATTACCCAGGCCTTGGTGTTTGAAAGCCCCAACTTTGATGGAGAGTGCATTGAGGTAGACAGTGAAGTGTACAACATGTTAGGACAGGAAGAGGAGGAAACAGATGGGAACAAGAAGACACTGTCTGCAGTGGGGTCTATAAAGATACTTGGTGGTCTGTGAGTATCTCATGAAGTTAACATGAATCAATGCATGCTGTTTTTCCAGTGGTTATGGCTCAGAAATGGTGAATTGTAAGCACTTTGTTTGTCCTTGAAGCTGGGTGGGCTATCAAGAGGCAGGCTTTGAGGGTGAGCAGTACATATTGGAGGAGGGGGAGTATCCTCACTGCACTGACTGGGGAGGATCTGAAGATGGGCTCCTGTCACTGCGGCCTGTATACGCAGTGAGTGTCACCTGATATATTAACCTGTGAGATCCTTGGTTGTTGTTGTTTCCATATTTGACAGTAAGCATGGACTGCCGTGGTGGTTTTGCACTTCTGCTTCCAGAGTTCTCGGTAATGAAATGAGGTACTTGAATGCAGAGAACTGGTTTTTCACTTTCTAATTATGTATTACTGTTGTTATCTTCCAAAGGACTTCTTGTCTCCACATGTTAAACTGTTCAGCGAGCGGAACTTTGACCTCAGTGTGGACTTGCTGGTTCCCATCCTCAACATGGAGAACGTCGGCCATGGTGTCAAAACCCAGTCAGTCAATGTCATGGGTGGAGTGTAAGTAAGACTATGTCTGTAAAAAAACAAAAAAAAAAAAACAAAAACAAACCCATGAGGTTAAAATTCATAAGGAGGGAGGGAACCTCTTGACTTGGTTGTGCACACTTATGGTTTTTGGGTGTGTACTTCTTACCTTGCACAAATAGCTAAGTGTTGTGTCAGCGTACATACAAACATACACACCTATGAACCTGCACATACACATACAGCGCTACAGGATACAATTATGGGTAATCTAGTGTGACTGAGTCAGGTGTGTACTTGATATGTTAGGTTTAAGAAAAAATGGAAGAAGCTTCCATCTCTTGAGGGCAAGGATTTATAGTGATGAAAATAATAATAATGAATCTTTTGTTACAATTAGACATTACAAGCTTATTTTATTTTCAGCAAAGGAGGTCTTCACCTGAGTATAGTACATGCTGTACAGCAGGTGAAATTATAGTGAAGTACCAGCTTGTTTAGAAACAAAGCTTTCACTGCAGTTAAAACACATTTTGAAGTCAGTGATTTGTCTCAAATAATACATTTAAAATATGCAACAATGTTTTTAGTTACCACATTTTTTTCAGTCAACCAGCTGTACGTTTGAGCTGAATGAATTTGTTAGCGAGTTTCTTTAAATGTATCCCACCTTTGTGTGGCATTCTACTGTTTGCTGTAGCTCTGCCTCACCTGCTGTATCATTTTACAACCTCTTAGAGGCATGCACTTCATCTTTTTCCTGACAGCATGCAGCCCAAGTCAGTGATTTAATCAGAAAACCAATGCGTATGGCATGTTTTCTTAAGGCATAGAGTGACAGTATTATCTGTATTTGCCTATGTTAAAGGAGTTCTGATGAATTACTCCATCACTGTGGTGTTGTATATCTTAGCAATTTGTTTTTGTGCTCCTGGCAGATGGGTGGCATTTGAAAACCCTGGATTCAGTGGACAGCTCTATGTGCTGGAGAAAGGCCTGTATGCAAGCCCAGAGGACTGGGGAGCCCAGAACGCTCAGATCTCATCCATACAGCCAGTCTTTCATGTAAGAAAGGATTGGTAGTAAAGCTGCAGAGTTTAGTTGGTTAACGACAGTCAAGCAAATCATTTGATGGTTTGAGGTTCTTAAATGTCAGACTGTTCTGCTGTTCTCTGTCTTACATTTTGGACTGTTGGTCAGACATTTAATCACCTTGGGCTCCTGTTAACATGATGTGTACATTTCTGTCATGGGTGTGTAAACGGAATAACAGACTGTTTTCTGATACTTTAAACATTACTGAGCATATAACAGAGAGAACAATAAGCAGATGAATCATTAGCTGCAGCCCTAATTTGTAGGATGAGTTAGAGGATTCATACGGGGCATTTTAAAGAGAAAGCTGCTGTCACCGTAATGTTATTGTGTGTTTCTCTTATTACAAATCCTATGTTTGTAATGCTTTTGTTCTCTTCATTCTATAGGACATACTGATGGGAACTACAAAATTCAAGGTATCGTCCCTCCTTGCAAGGCTGTAGATAAAACATATTGATCCATTTCCACTCATCCCTCCTGTTGTATGTGCTGCCTCTGTCACTAAAGGCTATTTGAATGTGTTGCAGGTGCAGCTGTATTCTGAGCCAGACTTCCAGGGCAGGCTGGTGGCTCTGGAGGGCAGCACAGCAGCTCTGGATGAAGACTTCATGCCCAGGTCTTGTAAAGTTCTGGCTGGCAGGTAGGCACAACTGGATTGGCACAGAAAACTGCCTGAGACTATCAGTGGAATGATCTGTACAAGAGATTTTTCTTGGTTGGCATAGGTGGCAATAATGACTTTTATAAGAACAAAGTGAATACTACATTTACGGAGGAATCAAAGTACACTGCTCAAAAAAATAAAGGGAACACAAAAATAAGACATTCAACTATGTTGTGTTCCCTTTATTTTTTTAAGCAGTATATATAGACCCCTTCACTTTTTTGCACACTTTATTGTGTGTACTGTAGATTTAGACATAATGAAAAAGTGAAAACATTTTTAGTTTACAAGGGCAATGACCTGTGCATTTAAGGTGACAATGGTCGACTATAAAAATGTACAGGCTCACAGCTCCAAGAAGTGAAGGCACCAAAACATGGTCGCTCCCTGGTGGCTGGTTGCAGTATAGGCCATACATCCTGCCGCCTTCATATTACTGAATGGTACATGAGGCAGACTAAAAACTCAAAGTACAAATCAGATCATTTTTCCCCCGAGATCACTTCTGTGGTTTTTCTTCTATGGTAGTAGAGAATTCCCTAGAAATTCTGCTGGCAGTACTGGATTAAGGCTCTGAATACTTCTGTAAATTACAGATTTCAGTTCTAAATTTTTAAATAAATTACTAACATTTCTAAAAACCTATTTTCACCCATTTTGTTATTAGGTTATTAAGTGTGGATTGATGAGCAAAATGGCAATGTCATTACTGTACTTTCCGGACTATAAGCCTCTACTTTTGTCGCTTCATGCACACACCCTCATCATGGACAACACACAACGAAATGCATATGATGCCGCTTCAAGTTACAGGCGATCGATCTGGCTGTCAAAATATCTCACGTTACAATGTGGACACCTGCCGCTATGTACAACATGTTTTTCGTCTTACATTTAGTGGGTACGGCTTATAGTCCGGTGCGGCATATAGTCCGGAAAGTACGGTAATTTAAATCTGCATAATGCACATACAATAAAGTGTGCAAACAGTGTGTGAATGGAGTTTGAATACTTTCTGAAGACACTGTTACTGGCACCAGGTTTTTTTTTAGTTAATTTACATGCATCTCTGAGTTGAGTAAATTTTATAGCCTGTGGTGCTGGTGAGCTTTTAGAACCACACTGTATACTTGAGGGTCCCAGGGGGAACTGTAACTACTGTTGTTGATTTAAAATAGTAGAAAACACTGATGCAAGTGCCATGAGGTTGAATAGCAAGAGTAGTCTTCAAACACGATTTCAAACATACACTGAGTTACTGCTAAAACCTAAGAACATTATTGACAGGAACGGTAATGTTTGTGTACTTACTTTGTCAGCTGGGTGGCATATGAGGGAGCCAAGTTCACAGAGAATATGTACGTACTGGAGGAGGGAGAATATCCAAGTACAGAGGCCATGGGCTTCCTGTCCTCAGACTCTACCATCCACTCGATACAAACCGTTGGACATGTGAGTAGCGTGTATGTGGGTATATGAAAAAGAATGTGTGCGCCCTTTTTATCTATATAACAGCAAGAATCCAACTCTCTGTTCTTGCTCTACAGGAGTTCTCACTGCCCTCCATCATCCTGTTCAGTAAGGTTGGCTGTAGAGGTCGCAGAGTGGCTTTGACCAGTGGAGCTGTGAACCTTCTGCAGGCAGGCCTGGACACACACATACGCTCTCTGGTGGTGGAGGGAGGAATGTATGTGGCCATTTTTAAAATTTCCACTGTTAAGTTTTTGGTGTCTGTTCAAGGCACAATCACTAATCAGAATGTAATAAATAGGGGTATTGGAAAGAAAATACTCATACTACCACTAGAATTGAAGTTATTAATGTTTACCAGTTATGTTAAAGTTATTATAAAACTGTTTTAGAATATATTTTACTAATTTGGATAATAATCAGGTTGTGTTGCATTTAAATTTGTGTAGTAAAACTTATGTAAGGCAGTTTAAAATATATATTAAAATGAGCAAAGTTTTAACCCAAGCTCCTTTAACAGAAACCCATTGCTGCTGATGTGCTGAAGAAATGCAAAAGGGTTCAGTGGAAAAACATTGAAATTATTTTGCTTTTCCTGCAACAAGTTGGACAGGGACTCATGAAAGTCCCTTAAATGGTATAAGCTTAGCTTTTAGACCTGGACATGTTCTAATTAAGAACAGTGAACGCGTCAAAGGAAATCAATAAACCTCATCTGAGAATCATCCACATTTTTACGTGCAATGTTATAAAGCCACATTCACACACAGGCTGACTGTCTCATCTCCAGGTGGGTTTTGTATGAAGGCAGTAACTACCGTGGACGACAGCTGCTTCTTCAGCCCAGCGAAGTGGGTGATTTGTGCGAGTTCTGCGGCTGGCAGCAAATAGGATCCCTGCGCCCTTTACTCCAGGTATATGAGCCATCATAATAGTGACTCTAACAAATACTTCACATACTCTCTGAAACCTTGACCTTTGTTGGAAGATTTAGTTCAGATCAGTTTGACATGTATTCATGACTCTAATCAAACCATGTGATTCTGTATGCTTTGCTCCACCAGAAACAGACGTACTTTCATCTGCGGAACAGGGAGACAGGATCTGTGATGACTCTGACAGGAGATTTGGATGACATCAAGCTGATGAGGGTTCAGGCCTTAGAGGAGACAGAAGGAGTAGAACAGGTCTGGCTCTATCGGGACGGACAACTTACCTGCAAGGTACTCAACCATATCAACACCATAAAAAGCTGCTAAAACACTGGACATAGGACTGAGCCAGCCCAGAGGGGCTGAACTAAGACCCTGGGCTCTGCAGTGGAATTTTGCCACTGACCCACTCTACACATCAGTACAAAAAGTGGGGTCCTTTAGGTACAAAACAGCTGCTGTTTTTTTATTATTATTTGAAAGATAACATCTCTTTGGTTATTTAGTTACCTGTGTACCTGAAAACAAAGGTGTCATCGGAAATATGCAAAACAGGAAATGTTTTGTATACTGCAACATATTCATGAGAGGAAGCAAGTATGCTTTTGCACTGAAGTTCAGTCAGTTCTCACAGTGTTTTACTGGATATTTTGATTTGGCTTTAGGTGGAACCATTATTATTATTATATAATGAAGTAACATGATCAGAATACTGTGGTAGCTAAGGCATGTCATTCTGTGGCAGCTGTGATTTGTATTCTGCACTCTAAAAATGACAAATGAAAGAAAGACTTCTTTTGAAGAACGTGATGACACTACAACAGCTGGTTGATCTGCACTTTAAGCAACAAGAAAAATTAACCAGTTATTACTACTGCTTCTCTAGCTGTTGGAGGACTGTTGCCTGGAGACCTCAGGTGGTGTGATGATGGCAGGCAGTCGACTCTGTGTTTCCCCCGAGCAAGGCAAAGACAACCAGCTGTGGGATATTACCCCAGATGGTGTGGTGCGCTGCCACCTTAAACCTGAGCTGGTCCTGGAGGTCAAAGGTCAGAAAGCTTTGTCTTCACATCAGCACATAATGTTAGGGGGTTATTTTTATGGGATACTTTTAAATGATTCATGTACTCTGTGTGGCACAGCTCCAGTATGTGTTTGAGTTCTGATCCATTAGCTCCATCTCCTGGTGCTTTATGGAGATGCAGTGTTGTTTGTGCTGACTATTTAATAACCGGGATTTATTATTTTGTTTGAAAAAGGTCATGCTTACTCACTTCCTCCAAAGCCAGAGATTTATTCAAAGACCTCTGTTGACCTGATGAAGATCCAGAATTGGATCGCCTTTGAATAAATCTCTGGCTCTGAAGGAGGTGTGCAAGTGTTACCTTTTTATTGAGGCTTTATTGAATAGGTTGGCACCTATAGGTGATGTGCATACAACTCTTTTGCCTTGGTTTTCATTTTCCATAATGATTTCTACCGTTATGAAAAACAGCCGTTACAACAAACAAAAATCACATTGTTTTATGACCTTAAAACAGAGCTGAAAGTGCCAGATTCCATCTTCGTTTTCTGTATTCACAGAACTTAATCTGTGAGATGTTATAAGCTGTAGAGATGCACCAATCGATCAGCAGAAATGGTCGGTTTTCAGCATGATTATCTTGACCGGTGGACCGGCCGATCACTCTGAGATTTCTGATCTGTGCCAATCAGATACAGAGGTACGACAGTTCACCTCGCGCACGTAGTGGCACATAGCGTGTGCAGCCCATAGCATCTCAAGCAAGTCTTGCGCTTGTGTCTGTAGTGCTTTTTAGGACAAGGGAAAACTACATCCAGAACCCTGACAAACATTAATACAGTGCTTTAATTTTATATGTTTTTTTTTTTCATTAGAGAAAAGTTCCAAAAATCTCTGTGTATACTGTCAACTACCGTTCTTAGAAGGAAAATCAGAACTGGCAGGTCAAACAAACAAACAAAACAAAAAAAATTCAGAATCGGCCACGAAAATTGCAATCGGTTCATCTCTGGTAAAGCGTTTAAACATGTTTTATCATGTATAAACATCTGTTTTATTGTCTTTGTTTCCCAGGTGGTCACCAGTATGACAAGAACCAGGTGATTGTCAACACATTTGATGAAAGAAAGCTAAACCAAAAGTGGGCCTTGGAGATTCTGTGATCTGATGAGCTACAAACCCACACCAAAGACATGTGCTCTGTAGGGGATTGAAAACAAACACTGCACTCTTTTAGTAATTATTGAAAACCATACTTTTAAAAACATGCATATAGTACTTGATGAAATGTTTCCTATTTTGAGAAAGTAAAATACTGCTAATTCATAGCCACTTGATTTCAGACACTGAATACCAAAGGCCCCATGACCTGTCTGTTCTGACAGCATGTAGTGACAACTCAGCCCTGTTCAATGCTGCATACCTGTCTTTGCTTTATAGTACTTTTCTAAATATGAATGAATACTATACATTGACAGCTGCAATATAAAGCTGGATGTGCCTACAGATGTTTTCTTTTGTAATTAGTGCTGAGCAAAGTTTTATCTTTTTAAGACTTTCATACTTTTAAACTGCACCGCATTCGGTTGTACATAAGCACCAAGTATATACTAAGTATGCTGATTGTAAATATGTGAAGAAAACTGGTACACATGAGGATAAAAATGTGATTTTCATTTCTGTATCTTTTTCAGTAAATAAAACTGTTGCCTTTAAGTTTGAATTACCTGTTTCTGGGGTTTGGTGTGGAAAGCTAACTTGTGGCACAGACCATTCACTACCACCCCCGGGTGCATTTAGGTAAAATGATTGCATGAAGAACAAAATAACACCTAACTGTGCTACAGGTTGCACAACAACACAAACTGTGTACAAACTTAATCAGAAATTTCACAAAGACCACATGCACAGGGGTTTTGTGTTGGAATCCATCATTTTGTTCATTATTTTGTCCAGCTCTTATATTTGAAGCCTTCATTTCTTAGATGACTAACAGTGTTGTACAGCGTATAGACACACACATACATACACTACCAGTCAGGTTTTTTGACTGGTAGTGTTCATACATACATACATTTATAGTATATAATGATAGTGTGTAAATGATCACTTTATTTTAATTAGCTAATGTTTTTATTCAAGTCGATATAAAAAACTAAAACACTTAAGCATATAAAAGTACAATAGCTGTAGTGCATATATACATAACAGTCAAACATACTGTAGTAACCCCACACGGCAGGGGCAATAGTACTAATAACCTTGTTCATGTACCTTTCTGCAACGGGAGACACAATGCACTCATTATTTTCATTCATTCATTTAATTTGTTTTATAATTGTGCAAAAAAGTCATCTCCCTCTTTGCTGACCTGGACAACAGTCTTTCCTCGGGCGTGACCTTTCTCCACCTTCTCGAAGGCCTGGGGAACCTGGGAGAAGCTGAATGTCTCCTCCACCACTGCCCGTATCTGACAGAGAGGAGACAGAAGAAGGCAGAGCAGAGGTAATGCAAGCCTCGTTTCTTATATTCTATGAATTACAATACAAGTGAGAAAAGCAGTAGTCTGTTGATGACATGTCCTGTAATGATGATGAAAATGATCTAAAGGCTTTTATGGCAGCATGTAAACTTTCTATCATGCCGAGTTCTCCAAAGTGAGCTGACAATAGGGCCTATAAAGAAGACTACACCCAATTCTAAATAGCTGTCTCCTACCAACACTGACATGCTGCCCCATATTTTTTTATCTCAAACCATGTAGAAGGACTATGATGAAGTGAGAGACCACACAGAAATAGTATCTGTGCAGAGGCTAAGACGACCCTGATCTGAACTACACAGTATTTCACAGCAATGTCCAACTACAAAATAAGACATTAAATGTTTAAAATGAGAACTGGATACACAAGTTCATCATCAGTCACTGCAATATATGTGTTACTGTACCTGTCCTGCATCCACCATCTCCCTAATTTCATCCAATGCAGGACCACTAGGGGCAAAGAATCCCCATCGGTAGTGAACTCCTTTAACAAGGTGCTGCAAGAAAACGGAAGAAGAGAAACTTGTGTGGCAGAAATGTCTTATGATATTAAGTTGACAGTGACAGCTTGTAAGGTAATATGCATCCCCCCCCAGGGTAAAACACTGTATTCTGATTATCTGATTGTACAGTATTTTCTTCTTCCTGTAGTCTAGGCCTCAGCAATTGTTAAGCACATTCCCCCAGGATGTCAGATTTAACACTATGCAAAGCAAATGTAGCCTAATGTTTTAAAAAGTGTGCTCACTATGTGTGACTGTGGCACTTGCTTGAGGTCCCAGATTCATGAGTGATGAGTTGATTTAAAAATAACAGTGTACAAAGGCGAGTCTTAATTATCTGGGGGGGTTACAGTAAAATGTGTCTTAACTTTAAAATAAAAAGATGGAAAAAGGAACCACTCAGAACCTCCAGGATACACAGAGATCCAGATTTTCTAACCTGTTTACATGTGTGTGTGTATATATATATAAAATAAAAATACTGAACACAGGCCTACAGTCAAAGAGTTGACATCCTGATATATAGTTTGCTATAAGGTTCAAGGATTTTATTGTCAATCCACCATATGTGCAGGACATACAGAAAATCGAAATACCGTTTCTCTCTCACCTAGGATTGGGTGCTATAACATTTAGGAACTAAAATAGAATAAAGTAGAATAAAAATAGAATAGAATAAGAACTGGATT
>NW_018128453.1:122758-122957 GCF_001952655.1 Monopterus albus
ATGTACAGTCAGTAGTTGTGCAAACAATAATAGGAGATTGTCAGATGGTTCAGCATCACCAGGGCGTTGGTGATGAGGTGCAAATAGCATATGAGGTACACATGGACAGTATTGCAAATGACCAACAGCAGCAGATATCCTGGCAAAACTGAGCAGTAGATTTACAGGTTACAAGAGCTGAAGGCCACTATCAGAGCAA
>NW_018128454.1:0-44856 GCF_001952655.1 Monopterus albus
ACAATTAATCTGATTTTAAAGGCACAGCACAACCACTGAGACATTCACAAATCCCTAATGGCAGGTCTTTGTCTTGACCATTTACTGTGCTGTAGTCTATTGTTCAAGGCTCTTGTTGAACAACTGGTCCTGCTTAGTGTTGGCTCAACTCTGCTACTGTACAAATAAAAATAAACTGACACTTACTTTTCTTTGAATAAAGTGCCTTGATTTGAACATTCCCCGCTGTTTTTGTGTTTTTAAAGGGAAAACCCACTGATTTTACACATAAACATTAGTTTACTTGTCATGATGAGAATCATTTGAGCCTTGTCAACTCAGAAATAGCCATGATGACAGTGACAGTTGCAGTCTTCAGTTTGGGCTTGAAGACTACAGTACTGTCCATCTGGTGCTTTGAACAGCAGACCAGCACAACACAAACTATAGACACGAGTTGGAAACACAAAGTGCCATGAATTTCAGTGCAATCTGAGGTGTGTTTCAAGGAGCAGGCTCTAGCATCATAAACAATCAACAAAATACAAAAAGGCTTCCAGTGCTGAAAATAGTAAAAATTTATTTATAAATATAGAAAATGTTACATTAAATTTACATGATCCTTTCATTGTTTGAAACCACTGGGCAGTAAAAATATGATCATAAATACTTAAACAAAACCACTACATACTAATGACTGTCATCAAAGTGAGCTGCAAATATTTTGGCTATTCTGTCAGTCTCTCTCTTCATAGATGATGGTGACATGTTGGGACGTTGTCGAACACCTCTGCAATGAGGAAAGCTCTGAGTTTGAGAGCTCTGGAAAGATCAAGACAGAAGTACTACTACATACTAAGGGCTGTAGCAACACAAAATGCAATTTTTATTGTACTTAATACACAGAAATTGAAATAAACAAATAAAGGTACAGTATACTTGTATTCCGTACTTATCAGGCATGACACAGAACAAACAAGTACACTGATCAATCAAAGCTAAATAACGCACGAGTCACCACTCACATACAGTAACTTTAGGTAGTTCATCTTAATGGGTATAGTCGCAAATAGCGGTACTGTTTGTAGTTTTCTGCATCATAAATGTGATCTGATCTTCATCAAAGTCACAAACTTCAACAAACAATATTTCTAAGCTGATAAAACACAGCAAAGCAGCCCCAAATCATGATGCTCCCTCCACTGTACTTCCCTGTTGGGATGATGTGTTCATGTCTCTTTTGACGCCATACATAGTGCTGTGTGTTCTTCCCAAACAATTCTTACTTTGTTTCATCTGTCCACAAGACATTTTCCCAGCAGTGTTGTGGAGTGTCAGGGTGGTCTTTAGCAAACTTCAGGCATGCTACAGTGATGTTTTTGGAGAGCAATGGCTTCTTCTGTGGTGTCTTGCCATGGATACTAGGCCAGCTCAATATTTGCAAATGGTTGACTCATGAACAGAGATGTTAACCAACTCCAATGAATCCTTCAAGTCTTTAGCTGTTACTCTAGGGTCCTTTTTAACTCATTGAGCATTCTGCATTTGGCGTGACCTTGGCTGGGCGCCCACTTCTATGGAGAGTAGACGCAGAACCAAATGGTCTCCATTTATAGACAGTACAGTATGTCTAACTGTGGACTGATGAATGTCTAAAGTCTTGGAGATGACTCTGTAATCCTTTCCAGCTACAAGCAAATCAACAACTCTTGATCGTAAGCCTTCTGAGATCTCTTTTTTTTTGTGAGGAATGGTTCACATCAGCCAATTCTGCTTGTAAACAGCACGATGACACTGTTTGAGTGTTTTTACAAGTTAAGGTAGCTCTAAACAACACCTCCAATGTCGTGTCACTGATGGACTCCAGGTTTGCTAACACTGGACTCCAGTTGATGGTTAGTGACAATCGAAGCCTGGTGTTGACAGTGCTCTTTACACCATCACTTTGTATGTTTAATGGGTGTGTTCAATAAAGACATGAAAGATCATGACTGTTTGTGTGTTATCAGCTTAGAAATACTGTGTTTGGTGATATTTGTGACATTGGTGAAGATCAGATCACTGATCAGATCAGATCATGACCAATTTATACAGAAAACCAGGAAACTGCAAACAGTGGCATTCCTTTTTCTTGCAAATGTAAATTTACACATTCACCACAAGCTGCTACAGGTTTGCTTGTCATGTATCTCTCTGTACAGGTCTCTATTTTTAAGTGCTCTATTTTTATTCCTATTTATCTCGTTTCACAATGAGCATTCCTTTGTCTGCATTGTTTATACTGCTTATTTTGCATTGTTTGCACTGTTTGATGCTTGTTAATACTGCTTATTTTGTTATATTACACAGCCTTATGTTGGTTTACTGTTTACTTGCCCCTTGCATGGGGATATGTACATGCACAATCAAAACATCAACAACAAATAACTAGCTCAAACTGGTTTTTACTTAGAACCTCCCACCTCAAACCGCAGCGCTTACATACTGCATATGTCACATAACTGAACTGCTGGAAATCAATCAATGAACTGCATAAAACAAAATTGAGTCCCTAATCGGATACAAGCAGGCAGTGTATAGTGTATAGCTCCTGTGAAATGAGCCAAATCAGCTGTATTAGTGTTAATACATCAGTATGTACATTTCTTATGTAATTGCCTGCGGTGGTGCACTTGAAGGTATTCTGCCCACAGTTTGTTGATATGTCTGTAGTTCTTTTCAACAAATGGGGGAGAATGTTGGTATCATAAATTCCCGACTCATAATTAAACAATATGACATGAATGCAGGTATCTGCCACAGGTGGACTCCAATCAGGTTCTAGAGACAAATACTCACCTGATCATTGAATAACTTGGAGAAAGAAGGAGCTAAACGTATGGCTCTCATAGATGCCTCCAGTTGCTGAGAGGGAAGGAAGAAATTGGGGACCTCCACAGGAACTGAGCTTAATGTAGAATGTTAAAAATAATAATAATATGAGGAGAGCATTATGAATTTTTCCATGAACTTTATATACTATCACACCACATCTAAAAACAACAGATTTTCTGTCTGAACACAACTTTACTCCGTACAGTTTCACACTACAGTACTGTGAAAAGGTTTACGCCCTTTATGTGCTTAGAAAACAGGGAGGGACGTGTCTAGTCTGACAACCAGCCTAAACAAACTAGTTTTGTTGGGAAGCTTTGTTTTCTAAAGCCAATAAGAACTGCAAAAACTGTCACCCAACAACAAATATAGAAAAAGGATATGGTTGGAACTGTGAATTTTGGTTGTCCTGAGAACAAGAAGCATCATGGGTGTCTGTAACACACTGCATGGTGGGAGATGGACCTGCGTCGCTTGACCCCTTGTTGGAGCTGCTGGATTCCTTTGCTTGTCTCTCATCTAAAGCTTGCAGTGTCCTTTCATCATCACTTTCTGTGTGTGAAGCATCTCCTGGTGATCCGATAAAACTCTCCCTTTCCTCTTGTCTAGCACATTTGTGTTTCCCACTAGAGTCACCAGTTTCCAGATTTACCACCTGCCTCTGCTCGTCTTCGTCTTGGCTGAAGTCCTGCTCTTCTGACGCCTCCAGGCTCTCCAAAGAAACCAGGTCAGGGTCTGACAGGACACTGGTCCAAGGACTAGTTTGGTCTGTTAAAGAAGTCACCTCATTCAGATGCCGCGGCTTCACTACAACCTCCTCATAATCAGCATCTTCCTCTTCATCATCATCATCTTCCTCATCCTGTCTGCAACCTGACCCATCTTCATTTTCTCCTTCATTTTCATCCTCAGACACAGTAACCTTGTAGTTTTGTTTGTCCTTTTCAGACTCAGGCTCATACTCTCTATGGCTGTCTGACATCTTTGGAAGCGGAGAGGGCAGAGGAGACAAATCATTTTTGGAAAAATCTGAAGCTCTGCCTGGAATGGTGATACTCTGAGGGATAGTTTGAGGGTTGTAGTCTTCAGCAGAAGGTGTTGTTGATCTGCTCTGGGGGTCAGACGTAATTGTTTCCAATTGGTGTTCTCGTAGGCCTGTGTGAACAGGACAGTGAAGATTTTAGTAACACTGCTCCTGAGAGGATCGGACTTATGCTTTTATTAAATTATCTTTCTTTGTCAGATATCGTTAAGTGTTGTTGTCCAGCATTCAAGGTCATACTTTTAAGAACAAGTTCTTCCTATCCTAAACACAACTTGACAGTGGTGGTTGTAATTTGCTCACAGCTTAAAAATATTATCAAATGACAACAATTTGTAAACAAGTACTGTACAACTGCAACAATTAAGTTGGTTACTTTTTAGTAAAATTAATCAGAAGGTATTGTCAATCAATTATTTTATGTCATTTTTTTAACAAAAATTGCAACAAAAATGTTCAGCTTTTCAAATGTGGTAAAATGATATATTGACCTCATTACTGTGTTAGCTCCAGGCACAGATAAAAGCAAGGGAAAACAGTGGCTCTTGGTTTTTAAAGACAAAACCATAGTTGCATTGCATAATTTAAAAAAAAAAATTATTTATCATTGAGCATCCCTAGTTCAGAGGACTCAAGAAATCTGCAAATTACCCCGGTAGACTGTGCCCACAGTGAACTCTGGGACAACTGCCCAAATTGGGTAACTAGGACAAAGTTTACTTGCCAAAGACGATCTTTAAATGGCAGTGTGATCAATGCCCATTTTTGATGTATCAAGCCTACCTAGTGTTAATGATGTCTGGTTGTTAGTATATGTATGTGGTAGCTGCTGCTGTGTTTGTGTGTGCACTTTGAGTTTATATTTCCACTGAAATGCTGTAACCGGGTCGCGGCCCGCGACCCAGTTCCGGATAAGCGGAAGAAAATGGATGGATGGATGGATGGATGAAATGCTGTATCCACTAGAGAAACATTTTAGCTGACTATTGTAGTTGGTGCATGAAAATTTCAAACCTTATCACAAGTAACATGCACTAAGCTTCGGAGAGGAACTCACCACTAATGATACTGTTGACTCCTCCTACTAACTGGCTGGATTTGAGAAGAAGGTGACTTGTGTCCATTTCTGACGGCTTCTGCTCCTCGTGGTTGGTGTGACAATCCTGCTCTGTCATAGGTGGGAACATGGGAGTGAAGAGTTTACGACTGAAGTATCTCTGGATGTTGTCGAGCTCGCTTAGTTTCCTCCTGTAAAAAGAAAGAGCTGAAATCAAAGCATAGATTCTACAAGGTAATGATGGGGGACTATATACCTAAGGTCTGATACCTGAGTGCTGAGAATAGGAATGAGCTGGAGGGATTGATGTCACCAGCACAGCTGCAACAGGCAGACTGGGTGGCTGTTTGTTCCTGCAGACTCTGGTGGTAAAGACGGATTTTGTCCATGTGCTCAAAATGGCGGTCACTCTCATTGGACCTGGGACAAGTGGAAAGATGATTAAATACAGTGGCTGTGTGTACAAGAGCATTTCAGTATATGGGGGTTACATTTTAAATAATAGCTGAATCAAAATGTGTGAATACCAACCTTTCAGAGAACAGCCTGTCAGTTTGGTCAGGTGACAAGATCTTCTGCTCAGGGTAGCGACTGATGTGAGAGGGGAAGCTGCTGTAGGTGGCTGTGGTATGGTAGCTAAGTGAAAGGGCCTGGAATCAAACACATTCATCTTTACAAACAAAATCATTTTTGAGAAACTATAATAAGCTTGAGTATGTATGAATATTTTCTCTTACCGATGAGCTTTTGACAACTTCTTCATTCACAGTTTTTCTCTGTCCTCGAAGGTCTTGGACCCCTTTTAGCGGAGTGATGGATACTTTGAGCTGGCCGTGACACTGACCACTGAAGTCTGTGATGTTGTACCAACCACATATTGAAGGGAACCCACAGAGTAAAGGGGACAGGTCTACAGAGGAAAATCCAAGCACCCTCTCTACTTCTATGGAAGTAAAAGAGCCAAATAAAGTTAAATAAATGTATCTAATAGATTAAATTATTATGCATCATAAAGTGTGTCATTTACCTCCTTTGTGCCAGACTTTGAACACGAGAGATTGTTGTGGATCAACCAGCAGCTCCTTTGAAAGCCTGTAAATTTGAAAGAATACATCTGCCTGATATTGTTTAGTGTCTACACATCTGCACAGATTTAAGCTAATGTGTTATTTAATTTGACCTGCACTCATGGTGATGGTCCCACACTGGGCAGTCAGTATTGGCTATGACAGCTGTGGAAACTGGTTTGTGACCCCTCACTTCGCTCTGCCAGAGGACAACCTGCCAGAGAGAGTTGTGCTTTACTTTATGTAAAAAAACTAAAAATTAAAGAAATTATAAAATAAATCTTGGGTCATAGGCCCACCTTTCAGATTCAAATGCATAGCCCGTTCCACTGCAACTGTCACGGGGAAAGATTCATCCATGGTCATTTCAGTGTGCTGCACAGATGTGATGTCTTGAGCGGTTCTGGAGAATGTATTCACATGTCTGCTTTGTGTATGTGATTGTTTGGGTGTAGTGGGCAAAGGCAAACAAGCTGCTGTTTCCTCCTCTTCTGATAAGAGCTCCCCCTGGCTGTCAGAGTCCATTTGGGTGTCAAGTACACTACATGCTTCCCTGGAGTCAGAACTTGCTGTCAGGGTGACATGCACCCTGAGAGCTGCCCCTTGTAGATCTGCTGCAGAGCGTCTGAACAGAGGATACACTCCTGTGAAATCACAAAACTGTGCTTAAACTCAGAAATACAGCCATAATTTTACTAAAGCAATAACAAATCAGTTAATTATAACACAACCATTTCTTACCACTGAGAGTCAGCTTCTGCTTGGGTGTCTTTGCAAGAGAGTAGAGGTCAACAAAGGCTGAGCCCACCAGTCGATCTGTGTCACTGGGTCTTCTGGTTTTGTGCTTTGCAAATGCAACCCACACCTGCACCTCCAGCTGCTCCTCCCGTAGATACCACATTAAGGGCTGAGTGCTCCTTAGCTCCACGGTTCTACTCCCTTCAAAACTCACCGTGGCCTGACCTTTCTCTACACCTTCTTCTTCACAGGGGTGTTTCAAGTGAGAGCAGAAGGCATCTTGGTCAAAGAACTTGTACCGGATGTAGCAGTAGGTGGAGCGCCGAAGCTCACTGTGGCCAGGCAGAAGCAAACAGTGGACAGGTATCCATACTCTAGGCATTGAAAAAGTTAGATAAAGTTTTCTAGTGCTTTCTTCCCAGGCTTCTTCGTCATCCTGCATGACCAGGTCACTCTGGGCCAGTTCCCAGCCCAAACCCTGAGCAGCTTTAATAACCCTTTCTCTGTCTGAGTGGTGGGCAAAGTTGACAGAGATCTCGAGGCCCCCGACCAAGATGTGCTGGTGCTGAGCAGAACTTGTTTCCTGAGGTATATACACTCCAAACCAGCCAGATATTCCTTTATGTTTGGAAAATGAAACACAATAACTATGTGATTATCAGAAAATCTACCTGACCGAGCAGTACCTAAGAGTACAACATACCTGTTCTTTTATGGATGAGATCAGCTAGTGGTATTTTTACTGTGCCCAACATCACATCTTTAGGCCTGGAAATATCCACTGCTGTAACAAAATAAAAATGAAAACAAAATAAATTACTACACAGAGATTAAATATGCAAATTAAACCAACCTTTCACAAATACTCTTTGTAGAACTTGCAAATATTTCACATTTGAGATGCTAAGACCAGTGGAATTTTGGCTCTTTTGCTTAGATGGTGAATTGATAATCAAAGTAGTTGATTATAAATTTTTTAATTTTCTTCTAATAAACTACACAATTAACTGCCACAGTTATATACACAAGAATAGTAATGTTCAAGCTGTTCTAGCTAAAATTAAAAGATGAAAATAATGACATGTTTATTTGCTACTGACAAAAAAAAAAAACATTATGCATATAAATGTTACCATTTTCAACATTTTTTAAATCTATAATTGTGTTAAATAAGGCATAATATGCTCTTAAAACCTTTGCGATTATCGCTGTTCCACACAGTAAAGACAGCAAAAGCGTCTTGCAGCTGCTCGGCCAGGCTGCAGGTCTCGCCACTGCTCCTCTGAACCAGCAGGTCACATGACACTTCCATGTGGTGGTTGAACTCAGGGCAGAAGGTCATGGCTACTATGCGAGTGCATCTCTTCTCATTCTTGGGCAAGAAGGAGAGCTGGACTGTGACGTAAGTGTTCACTCCAACACTGGCAAAGTAGCTAAACCTTTCATCTTGTTCTGATAACAACCTATAACAGACACATGAGGGCAAAAGTAAAATGAAAGGCGCTGGGGGGTGTCTATACATATGTATAAGGAAGAAATTAGTAAATAGTTTCAGTTTGATGCAGTGAAATTTTAAGATCACCACTTCTGAAACACCTGCAATCAGACTAATTAGTGGAGCTGATGTCATTTCTTTTATTGATCTCAATTCTCAAGACTTATAAATACCCCACATTCATTTACAAGAACTGCATTCAACCACAGATCCTCCCCCCTTATGCAAGCAACAGCTTTTCAGACAAACATTTACAGCTTATAACAGGACAAAGCAGAGTTTGCATTTTGAAGGAAAAAGTGGTAGTGATATACCTTGCTGCTGCCTGCAAACCTGATGCTCTGTGCACTTGAACAATGAGTGTCACAATACGAGAGGCAACTCCTCTGCTGCTCTGTCCTTCTGGTCTCACAGGCCTGTGCTTGTACCGAACACACACATCTAGCAGGCCTGAAAAACCAAACAGATCAGTCACAATGTTAAAGATGGTAAATGTGTCAAGACAGTACAACTATTAGGGGTATGACAATACATTTAGCTCATGACATAAGATGATACGGAGGTCACAAGAATGAGATGAGATGATATTTTAACACAAATTTTAAGAAATCTTCAACGATGAAATATTATGACTGGAAAAATTTTATTTGAGTGAAAGTCACAAAATGCAAAACAATGCAGGTGTTTTTTGGAACGTTTTAACTAATCTTGTAATGAATGTCACTTCAGTTCTACTTTCTGAGTATGAACTATCATATGTAATAAAAGACAACAATATGCGAACACTGTAAAAAGTTTTGCCACAGACTCAACTGACTGGCTTCTCTCTTATGATTTCACGAGTCTCTTCAAATCTTAGAACTATGCATGTGCTTCTAACTTCTAAGTCAAGCTGTGTGCGACCTTCTAACTGAACTCCTTTCCACAAACTGAACATAAAAAAATGGCAGGGGCAGCCTCTATGCTAACCTCACCCTCACACTTCATCATGCTGGCTGCTGCTCTGGTTCTGTAATGTACTGATATCATAAGACAGCTTCTAACCTCGAAGATAAATATAGTCATGTTTACAATTGTGAGAACTTGTGGAACGAGATCTTGTCACACCCCTAATAACAACATTACTTTATATGTGTCTGTGTGTGTACCTGAGGGCTGAGGCGGATGTCCTGTGGGACTGTCTGTCCTGGGAATCAGGGGTAGAGAGAACATTTGGGCCTCATTAGGATGTTGTCTCTGCATGGTGACCATGGCGCACAGCTTGGACAGTGGAAGCAGTCCTTTGGCCACAAGTTGATCTCTGACATTTGGATAATAATATCTGCAGAAATACACAAATCATTGAAATAAAAAAAGCATTTACTAAGCCATTAGGTAATGTGTTAAGATTTAACACATTACTTAATAGACGTCACTAGGATTTAACACAAAATATATGATTTGTGTATTACTGAGGATACACAAATCATTGAAATAAAAGAAGCATTTACTAAGCCATTAGGTAATGTGTTAAGATTTAAGCCATTAAACTAAGATTAAAATAATTGCTACCAACAATTCTGGCACTTAAGTATTACATCAAACAGTAATGCCACAGATACAAAACAAAGCCCATTTGTATGGTGTTACAGAAAAGGAGACCATTTCTTGAACCTGCTCCATGTTGTGCACTCTGTCAACAAACCGTTCCAGCACTATCATATAGTTAGCTATAAGAGATACACACACACACACACACACACACACACACAGGCCACTATATTAGGTTATTATGGCTCTGCTATAAATTCTACCTTTAGAAAGTTTCTAATGATCAGTTATCTTTACATTCTGAGAAATATGCAAATTCAATTATATGTCTATTAATGAGGTGACACATTGCATTATATTGTACAGTTGCACCCAAGACTGGCTACCATTAGATCACCTAAAAACCTAAGCAGACTCCATATTTACATGCAGTGCTTTGATGTAGAATCATAATTCAGCAGTTAGCCACATTTAGCCACAAGGTAGCTAACAAAAGCAAGCTTTGGGGTAAATATCAAGGTTATAATCAATATTTTAACTCTAATTTATGTCATGCCACATTTGTTAAATGGAGGTAACAACAACAAACCTGCACCACACTTCAAACTGGACACCCCCTCCACTGCTCAGGCCTTGACTTGAAAGAGAGCTGAGGAGCAGCCTCTGGACAGGCACCCCTTCAGGAGCCAGAAGCACATGAGTCTCAGTGTGGCCAAACACAGGGTCAGGCACACAGAGGGTGGTAGTGGTACGAAACAGCTTCAGGTTCACACCTATTGGAAATGAGATGAGGTAAGAAAATTTTCTCAGGTAACTGTGGTGAGGTTCTATAAAATAAAATGTCCTTACTATACTCTATGAGGTTCTGGTCCACTTTCGCAGCAGGGTCACTCTCCTGACAGGGGAAGCTGTACTGGATGTAACAGTCAGCCTCACCCCACACTGTGGACTGCAAAGGTGTCAGCCCATTGACCTTCTCCACTCTGATCACAAACAGGTGCTCTCTCATAGCTTCCTCATGTGCTGCAACCACCTGAGGGAGAAGCACAATGGTGAGAGAAGGTGAAAGGGATTTGTTCATTTTGTCAATTATGCTGCATTTCCATTATGGGAACCTAACGAGCAGTATACCCCTTACTTCTTGTAACCATCGCCAAGTATAGCCTCTGGGGATGACACTGACTATCCTGCTTTGTTTTTTGTTTGTGTTTACACATGGTGCTTGTAACACTAATGTTTGAGGTGTGAAGATGCAGACATTTAACCAATCGCTGGCAGCTGCTCTGCATGCACATGCCCCCTCCCCCTGGGTGGTCCTGGTATTTGATTTTAGCACTGCCTCCAGGCACTTTTCTATAAACAGCCTGAGAAGATGCTGATAATGCACACATTATCTAGCCAAAATTACCACTGACCTTTGTGTGTGAATGTGGCTGGTGATCAAGCAGATGAACTGGCCTCAGGAGATGAGATGAAGGATCATATTCATTATCCCTCGTGCTCTGAAGGGAAACTATCTGCTCTGATCGGCCCATAGCCAAAACAACCCTGAGGTTTCCTTTACAACTTCCTGAGAAAACATCAGTGACTGGCATGTACCCGTCAACCCCTAAAACAGGGTACTGCGCCTGGAGAAGAAGGCGGGCGATCTTTGGATCCCTGGAGGGGAGGGAAAAAAATAAATCACATGGAGAGTTATGGATTTCACATGCAGCCATACTGGGACAGGTAAGTTTAAGGTGTGGATAGTGTCATTTGTGGTACAAAACTCCAAGAGTTTCATTTTATAAATTCTTGAAGTTTATGGCATGTGAGGACATTTTACAATATATTTTGTATAAGAGGTGGTGCCCACTGGGAGGTGCCATAGCACCTCCCAGTGGGCAGGTTAAAAAAAATGGAAGGTGAATGATCGCCATAAAGTTTCTTAGTTTCTTGCCTGCCCTGAAATCAGATATCACAGCTGAGTTTATAATTTCTAGGGCTAACAATAATTATCTTTACCAAATTATCAGAAAATTGGAGAAAACACTTGTTAAAATTCATAAAAAATATTCACATCTGAGAAGTCAGAACCAGTGATTTTCTATATTTTTGCATTAAAAAAAATGACCAAACTAAAACATACAACTGATTATTAAATGTTGCAGAGAAGTTTCCTACTAAACAAATGACTGAAAAATCGGCCATTCATTTCAGTTCAAATTTCAACAGTTATTAAAAATATTTGAAACATTTTGTTTTTGTCAATTCACTCCTACTGCAGATAAATGTTTTAAAAGTGAATTGTTATAATGTATTGCATTTCCATGACTTACCTAAATGACATGTAGAACTGGTGAAGAGGTAATTTAACAAGGCCCAGGAGTTGATCTTGCCTTGAACTTCCCATTTTCTGCCACACCTCGATTACCATCACATTATTCTTCATCCGCTCCAACAACTTAGTTGTTAAGGCCACAGGAGTCACCTAAGACCAAAGGAAGGGGAAAAGAAATCTTTTAGGTCAATAGGATTTTACACTGCAGAATTTCAACTTTTAAACACAGAAGACCTGATTTCCTCGACTAACCTGAACAAAGTTGAATGTAGGGTTTGGCTGACCCCAGCTGACAACAGATCTCGCTGTCTCATCACACCAAAAGAGTTTACAGTTCAAGTACACATTTGGAGACTGCAGGGGCCCACAGCTGAAATTCTTTCCATCTGGCACCATGAGTATTGTTTGTAGCAGGATTTCAGGGTCCTCATCAACCTGCGGCATTGATTTATGAATAGATGTGTGGAGGGTGGGATGAGGAGAGGGCTCTTTCAAGGGTTTCTGAGGACTCCAAATGTTCAGTCTGGAGTATTCTAAAGAATGAGCTGGTAACTCCTGCCTGCCAGTATCAACATGGTGAGATCTGGAGCTGGTCTCTCGCTGTGGACTGGGTGTACTTTGTGAATGCAGTCTGTCTCTCAAATCCAGCTTGCTTTTGCTTCTTTCACAGTCTTTGCTTTCAGCTATTAGTTCAAGTGACACCTTAAAAACACAATAACATTACTTCCTTCACAATTATCAGGTTTGCAAACATTAATTCCTGGATTACAAAAACAGTATATTACCCTGAGAGGTCCAATTCCCTCTGTGTCACTGTTTCCTTCCAAGCTCTGTACAGGTAAAACAACAGACTGACTCAGCTGTTTGCTCTGCAGCAGACACCGCAGAGCGTGAACTGCCTTACCGACAGGAACAGACTGCAAGAAGATAAGAGCATGAACATTACTCTATTCTTTCAAATTCATATAGTGATTAGTTATATTTGGTGTCGATCAGGATTCCTCTGTTACATTTAATAAAGGAAATTATTTCTTACTAAGCTTTATTTCACATAATACACACTTAAAACAGCTTTATTTTTAGTAGAGCGAAACACTGTAACATAGAACTTGTCAGAAATACAACCTTAAATATGAAATTCAAAAGCATCACTGGTGGCATCTAAATAGATTTCAAAAGACAGCAGATGTCTACTAATGCTAATTGACACTGGCATTATATTAAATGGAATAGAATAGTAATAGAATCCTGTGCTGTCTTGTGCAAAAAGAGGAATATTATAATTTATTATTGTCAGAACAACTTATATTATAATCACAAAAAAAACAAAAGGTAAACCGTATACCCAAGAATCAGTCACACACTCTTAAACCAACCAATATCTCTCATTTTAAAATACTAAAAAGAGAAATATTTAGTCCAAAACTACTTACCTTCTTTTGATTGCTCTTTCGTGAGTAAATCTTAAAAATCAGGTCAATTCCCCACCATTGTTTAACTGTTGCAGTATTGAAGTGGATTGGAAAAACAGACTGGTGATGGAACTTCAGCACTTAAAAAAAAAAAGCATGTCAGATACAGTCACAAACAATGTTCAATGCAAATACAAGTGTTTTTCACTCAGGTGGGTTTCATAAAAGCAGATTCTCACAGGTCATACCTCCTCCAGTGACTTTACTGCAAACAGCTCTGGTCACATCCCCATCTCCAGCCTTACTATAACCATGTCGCACTGGGAACACATACTCAACAAAATATGTGCTAAAAAATAGAGAAACATTAACACAGATTTTGTTACTTATGACAGTGATATTTTTAAATGAGATCAACATAACCGTTTATTTTTTGCCAACCATTTTTTGCCAATTTGTGGTCGAGGAGGTTTTCCTTTACTAGAGGCCTTTCTGGGTGTGGTGTTCATGCTGCCTGTAGGTACAGTCAGGGAATCGATGGACACTCTCGCCATTCGGATTAAACCAAGTAAAGTAAGCTGCTCCGTGCTCAGGCCAGGAAGATTACCACCAGCATCTGTGGACCCCTGATGCTCTGAAGTTGGACTGGACACAGTCAAATATGGTGAATAAGTGCCTTAAAGGTACAAAAGTAGTATGGTTGTATAAAGTCTAATCTGAATGTTTTGCTTGTGGTATACAGTATGCTATCATGGTACCGTTTGTGTCTTATATATCCTGTGTAACTAGTTTATCAACCTGGTCAGTTCTGATCTGTTATTCATTGTGGCTGGCTAATTTATATATTTTAATCATTACAATGCCTTAACATGAGGCTGTCCCTGTTTGAGTCAAGCTCAAACTGTCATGAACATCTGTTTTTAAAGTAGATACCCTAAAACAAAACTGATGACACAGACTCACCCACCCTTCACCTGACCTTCTAAGAGGAGCTTTTCACTATTAACGATCCAAGCAGAATGGTTTACTGAGCATCTAAAGGCCCCTACCTTCCATTAATCTTGGGCCCAGACTGTGTCAGATGTTTTTGCTGAGTTTTTCTTGGCGACACTGCTCCTTGACCTTCAGTATCATCAGGTCTGGTATCTGACATCTGCAAGAAGACAAAAATTACTTTAAACAAAGCCATGCAGGAAATGTAACTAAACAGACAGTTATATGACACAAAATATGTCAGAAAATCATCTACTTACAGGAGTTTTGTAGAACAAATTTTCCAGTAGGCTCTGATCGTACTGTGGATCATTCAACTCACTATCCCCACTCACACTGCTGTGGCCAGAGAGAGATTCAGGAGAGGAGCCTTCTCCATCCCAGAGAGGCAGAGGAGACATGGTTAAGCTGAAAAAATAAAAAGTTAAATCCTGGGGGAAAAACAATGACATTTTCATCCAACTTTGGAAGTAAATACACACACACAGTACCTGCCAAGAAGCAGATCCACAGCTCTAGTGTCCATGTCAGCAGGACAGTCTAAGCCGCTGTCTGAGACTACAGCAACAGGATCAGAGTGCTTAAGACTTGAATCAGCATGAAGAATATTTTGAAGAAACATCCCGGAGGGAGAAGGACTGGGTCTGCAAACACAAAATTAAATTATTTTAGACTATACTATAAATTAGAAAAAGTTTTTTGTTTGTTTGGATGACTGAACAAAGTTTTGAAACACTAACTTGGAAAGTTGTGGGCTATTGTCCTTTGGGATAAGGAGAGGCATATCTTTCAGAGCTGGGCCAGAGTCCATGTCACATTTCAAAGCTGATACCACCATAGCATTTCTAAGCTTGTTTCCACGCTCAAGAAGAACTGACATGACAAAAAATGTGCTTGTGTTAGGAACCAGCCATACTTATGCATTTTTAGTTATATACAGCACACTACTAATGTGTAATCATGCTGCAACCAACCTGACAGGATATCATTATTTGTTTGTCCATGAGGCTCTTGATTTGAAGGAATCACAGCCGTTTTACTGTTCTGAGATCTGTTTGTTATCAGTGTCTGATTCTCAAGTGACTTTTCAGTGTCGTCTCTCTGGGCATTTTGGAAATACAAGTGGTCTTTCCCTCTGAAAATATTATAACCATACAAGGAGTAAGATTATTATGCTAAGATTTAAATTTAGTACTAGTGAGTTCAAACAAGACACAGGCAATGAATTATGAATAGCAATGCCATAACACCAACTACTACAAACCTTGGTGTGTTTTTGCTGCTGCTCCCAACTGATTCTTTCCCACTGCCATCGGAGAGAGATCTGGGCTGCGAGAGCACAGTCGGTGTGACGACTTTTGGTCTTTCAACAGCGATATCTGTGGTGGGACCTGAGCTGCTACTGTCATAAGCTTCAGTCAGAGGCTCCAAATTGAGGGACACCTGAGGGGATCAAAGAAAAGGCTAACTTAGCACTTGCCTGTCACTTAAACTTTGGTGGGCCACATAATGAATACCACTGCCATAAGGAGAAATTTAAATGTTTCCTCCAGTTTAAGAGGTGTTTTTCTATTAACCACAAAGCTTCTGATCTATATGGTAGTCATAAAGTCAGTATGCAATGTTAAATGTCTGTATACCAAACTGTATACCATAATTTCCAGGTGTTATGCCACAAGTGCAGTTGGCAGGTCAATATTAACAGTTTTCACTCACCTGTAGCTCTCCCAGCTTTTCAGATGTTGGAGATACAAGGGTGTAAAATCCACTAATTGGGTGTGACAGAGAGAGACAGGAGATCCCAGCAACCTGAGCCCGTGCAATCGGCAAATGATCTGGTTTCGTCAAAACTTCCAGCACCAAACAGCCCATATCTATTCATCGATGACAGGTTAATTGTAGATTTTAAACTAAATGTTTGCAGTATAGAAAATGCAAACAAATCTTCTTAGTTACCTGTAAGATATGAGGTGAACTGCTTTGGCCCGCAGCGGATGGGGAAGCGAGCTGTGGTCTTAATAGCCTTCTGTGAGAGTTGCAATCCATCTCTTGGAAAGAAGTGTGTCCCGTCAGATGACTCCCCCCACCAGCGCAGCCTGGTGAATGTTCCAGATGGAGGTTTGTGGACAGTCCATAACACCCGGCTTATCGTTACACGTAGGAAGCATCTCAGCTGACCCTCCACCAGAGGAGGGAGGCTTGTGGAGGGGGACACATCACTGGGGACTGCAAAAAGTTATTTTTAACAACAGCATTTTCAAGATACAAACAATACAAGCACAGTAAATTCAAATGTCACCATATAGTGCGGCAGGCATGTTAAAAGTGGTGTTTGCTGCATGTTTTAGTTCAGTGTTGGATGGTATAACAGTCATGCTGTGATGTTCACTAGGGCTGTACAACAGTTCTACATTATTGTGTATTGCATTTCTGCAAAATAATATAGTGATGATATGATCTTAACATGCTGTCCAAATTCTTGATTTCAATGCAGGTGTACAACAATGTCTTTGTTTACACATATTAAAATGAATCAAATTTAATATATATATGTAACACTGAAACACAGCTCACTGATATGAACTTGATTTTTTTTTTACTGTAACTATTTCCATTATTGATTTGTCTAATTGTCGTTCCAATTAATCAATGTTCTGTCTATAAAACGTCAGTAAAACTGTGAGATGCCAGAAAAAGATGACAAAATCATTTCCAATAGCATAAGGTCAGGTGTTCAGATAAAGAAAAGCAATACATCCTCACATTTAAGAAACCGGAGCAACGTTTTTGTTTTAAGAATGACTAAAACAATTACTGGATTATGAAAATAGCTGAAGCTTAATTCTCTGTCGATGGACTGACTAATTAATGGTTGCAGTCATTCATTCAAGTAACTGCACCTTGGTGACACGAAGTAGTGTAAATCTTGAATTATAAGCGGCTGCAATCTTTTTATACACTTACAGTAAGTGTTAAATTTTGGTTTAGTTAATCAGAAAGGTGCGTGATCTGACTGTTGCAGATTCCAGTTTGTGGTGGTCGTCTATATCATTTAGCAATATCTTATTGTAACGTTAAGCCAACATGAGAATTAGCGTTCGTTGATAAAACCACAAACTGTTCCACAATAAGAACTACAAAGTTGTAATGTAAAGACAGTAAACAAAGACTTAATGAAGCGCATTAGCTATTTTAACAGCATTGACATTAGCACATGCAAAAACAGCAACACAAGAGAGAACGAAAACATTTTAACATAACATCAGCCAATAAGCTAACATACCAGCCTAATGTGCCAGGTGACACTAACAGAAAACTTCTTAGCTAAGTTAGGTTAGCTGCTAGCAGGTAGCTAAGCTAACAACAGTTTACCCTACCTTTCCTTTTGCTGCTTGCAGCTTTGACCGCCCTGTGTTTTCTGCTCTTCATACCTCAATAAATACAGAATGTGAACGATAGCCTGGCTAAAACGGTGTCGGTACCGTTAGTGGACATGACTGCATCACTCTGCAGCTAAATTATATTCCGTTTGACAAAGGTGTTTGAGCTTTAAACACATTCATGTATACACACACACCCATATACAAAAGGAAGCGCGCAAAACTGTCACCGAGCAACAGTCCAAGTTGCAACTTTTGTCCCGCCTTCGCTGCCGCCTCCTTTCACAGAGGCATGGTGGGAAATGGAGTTTGTTGCTGTTAAAGTTAGATTAGCATAAATTCGATAACAGTTTACACGACAACAGTCTTACATTTAAGCAAATTTATCTCGGATCCAAATGATAAACTTTCACGGAACTTTAACCCTGTCTCTGGTGTTATAGAAACCCCGTGGAAATCTTGCTTTAATCCTTAGCCTAATTATTGGAGTTAATTTTGTGCTAATTTATTGTAAAGTTGTGTTTTATCCAATCTGCCTTCAGTATCAATTAAAATATTCTTCCTGGATAATGATCAACCAGCAATTATTTTAAGATTTCAATACAAATTAAATTTATTTTTGTAAATAAACCTATTATTATTATTATACAGTATTACCATTTGAGACATCATCAGCAGTGGATTTTTGACATTTTTTTGTTTATAAATGTCATTAATAATAATAATTATAGTAGTAGTAGTAGTAGTAGTAGTAATGATTTCATTAGAACACTTGGTTTTTGGGTGCCTGGGAAATAATTAAGATGCCAAACAGGGTCAACAGAGGCCCAAGAACAGGTTTTTGCTCAGATTTAGGCCACAATTATTATGGATTTAGTTCAAATTTAAATTTTGAATTACACATTTCATTTTTTACCTGTGAAACACAAACGATTATTTGGTCTCATTTTAAGCAAAACTACATTTTATTGGCTCATAAATTGTACAGAGGCAATAAAAAAACAGTAAAAATGCTCAAACCAATCACACATGAGTGTAATTCCATTAATGTATCCACAAATTAATTAAAAAATTATAGTTGCACACACTGTAGCACTTATTGTGGAAGATTAATTTAATGAATTTATCACACACACAATAATATAATAGCAATATAAACTACTTCAAAACTCTAATTTAGTTACAGTAAAATCACCCCACATATATTATTAAAGTGAAAAAAAAACATTTTAATGTTTCATTGGCTCCATGTACCCTTCTTTATCATCTCCAGCAGAGGGAAGCAGTCATCTTTGCTGTATTTCTCTTTTACCTTTTCTACTGCTGGGCTGCTTATGAGTCAGGATTGTATCAACTCTGCACACTCAAAACCTTTCACAAGTTACGAAGGTTCCCAAAGTGTTTAAAATGTTGCATTCTAATGGGCAATATTAATTTAATTTGCAATTGTATGTACTTGACAGTGTTTTGAATCAGAGGATATGGTCACGTATGCTTAAGGTACTGTAGTTTAAACTGCGGATTTAGTAACTTGTCAGTCTGCAGCCATGTTTGTTATGGTGAACATGGTAACACTATGAAGATTGTGTTTCAACTTTCAAGATGCACCTCTGAAAAGACCTTTCTGGTTTCCTGTAAGTTTGTTTTTCTATCTGTTTGTTTCAAAGATTTGACTAGATAGGCATTCATCTCTGCTGCCTCGGTTAAAATGGGAAAAAAAAATTATAATTTGGATATAACATAAAATGAATTCTAGTAACTGATCTCATTAGTAGCTGTTCCTATATAGCCAAAGTAGTTGCAAACATTTAGTTTTTTAACCTTTTAAGTCCACATGTAGTGATAACGGGGTTTTAGATAGTCTGAATCTCATATTATCACTAAAATGAAAAAGATCAAAGATCTGCAAAAAAGCTGGATTTTCTAAACCATCGAAACAGTCACCTCCTGCTGTTTAGTGTGCAACCAAAATGTGCAAAATGCACCTTGAATATTAGTGTGTGCCTTGAGATGGTTTCTGTTTGTCTGTACTGTGGTGAGCTAGAAAGAAGGCTTATATTGCTGAGGGTAAGCAAAGTTATTATTCATCATTCCTTTTCACTTTCACTGGCACTCAAGTGGCAGGATGCCCTAAACAGTTCCATATAGAGAGACATGTAACTGCTTCTAGCTAATGAATTTTATTACTGTGTATGTCCCGCCTAACTCTGGGATATGACCTACTTAGACACAGATGTCTGAGTGGTATGCAGATGGCACTGGTTATGTGAGTTCAGACATGAACTTGATGTGGAGATGAACATGATTAATGATGACTAATGCAGCTTAGTAAGAGGCTGAGAGATCTGGTTCATCTTTTCCATTCAATCAGTCAGACCAAAGTGAGTTTCTTCCACACAGACAGAGATGACCACATCATTCAGCCAGCTGGGAACAAACAGGCACACTCACAATGACGGGTCCCATTTGACTCATAACATCAGTCTGAACTGCAATCCTGAGCTCTGACATGATCAAATACAGAACAATTAAATCTCTGTTCTCTCTCTAATCTGCAATGTATGAATGTGCAATATAAATGGAGGAAATATATAAAGAGCTAATTGAACAGTCTGTCTTGATCACTTGTAACACACCTTTAAGTCATAAAACAATTTTTCCACAGTGTACATTGAGGTTACATGTTCTCTGCTTGTTCTGGCACTTCATGGAAGCAGTTTTACATTTCGATTGCACTGAATTTTCAGGACCCCCCCCCCAACCAAATTAATTCTGGTTGCAACATTACATTAGACAGGAAATTCTACACGTGTTGTGCGTCATTGTTTACACATTTCCCTGTGATTCAACCTGGAATATTAGAAATCTTTATCAACTTCTGCAGCTACGTTCATTTGTGTTGATTTGTAATGACAGATTCTTGAGCATTGGAAAGGGGCTGCATAAGATGTACTTTTCAAACGAAGAAGGCAGTAAACACCCTTAACTGAAACCAGTATGTGTGCAAAGGCAGAGGATTATCTCCATCTGCAGAAACTGGCTAGTGGGAGCAAGAGAGCACTTGGCTTCCAGGGGCCAGTTCCAACTGCCCTACTCCTTGTCTACGACATCTCTCAGCTTCCATGTTTACTGCTGCAGTGTCTGCTCCAGGCTCCCTGGGGCCCAGGCTCCAGTCACAGATGCAGGCAACCCCTCCACATCTTTCACCACCACTGCTTGTGTTTTCACTTTCTGACTGTTTCTTGTCTCCGCCCACAAGCGTGCCTCTCAATTTCCAAGGGGACCAACTAATGCTCCACCCCTCTCACTCTTCAGGATTCAGATTGCAGCGATGTTGGAACTCTTGTCCATACTCATGGATCCATTTGTTTGCCACTGGAACATACAGACATATCCAAACTATCCTCAAATATTTTTAAGACAGAAAAAACAGCAAATGAAAGTTTTCTTGGCCTTGCATTTTTTAAAACATTTGAATACTTGGGTTTGACAAGCACATTTCTTTCTAATAATGCATGTGGCTTCCAAAGAAACACACCAAATGCTTCTGCAGCTGATTTGTGGTGATTAATATCTTTCTTGTAGGTTTAACTGGGTCCCTGACACATTTCAGGGTCGAGAGTTCGCTGGTGTGGACCAACCAGCAGTAGATGTTTAGCTTCCCCGGTGCCTGAACTGCACTCTGTAATATCTCTAAATCCATGACGCACCACAAATGTGGCCTCGCTGTCGTACATTTGCTTTTTTATAAGTGGTGGAACAGTGGAAAACAGACCATGATATTAATGCAAAAATGCTCAGAGTGTTTAAAAGAGAACAATATCATAAATTGCTCTGGCTTACTTTTTGGCTCCTGTTGGCAGCAGCATCACATCGTACTTTGTGTCTACTAACTCACCCCATTTGTCTCCAAAAAGCACAGGGCAGCCAGCATGCAGGGTGTCTACGTCTCCTTGACCGTTTCTATGGAGATTCCACCAGAAGATGGCAGCTTTCTGTGAAAAAACATAAAATGACAATTTAGAAGTCAGAAAAGTGGTTTGGTCCAAAATAAGGTTCCAAGTTTAATTATTTTCATTATCAATTAATATGACTAATATTTTCCTGATTGGTTGGTTATTTGGTCTGAGAAATATTAGAAAGTGGTAAAAAAAAATGCCCCTCAGAGTTTCCTAAAGCCCAAGCCTATTCAGACACATTACTGATAAGTAACTGACTGGTTATCACATGATGAGTTAATAGTTTAACCTCTACTTGTGACATCATTTATACAGGACATGCTGGCTGAGCATAAATGCTCTTTTAAAGCAAAGCCCTGTTATTGGTTACATGAATTTATAAAAACAAAGTAACAAAGATGCACAGGCACCACACTAAAACAGAAATATAGAGTATTTAAGTTATAGAGAAGTATAAATGAAATGATTCTTTGTCTGCAGGTTACTAATTCAGCTTTAATCTAAATATCTCAAACATGCTGCAATTCAATCATGAGAATAAGTGTTTTGTTGGTCATTTTATTACTTTATGACATTCTCTTATTTTCTGTATAAACAGCCAGGAAGTGAGATCTCAGTAAAATGAAAGGTGAAAGGGTAAACCCCAGGGATGGCCTGGTGAACTTTCCACTGCAGCTTCTGTATCAATCTCAAAACAGTTTCAACTTCCACTGGAATTCAGCTACACAATAGCAGTATAAAAACAATCATGGCTGTTTTTGACCTGTAAGCATTTTGACAGCTGCACCAGAGAAAGACATGAAGACAAAAGAAGTTGCTTTCAGCAGCTCATCACATCTGCAACATGCTTACCTCCACAACAGGAATGCTGAAGTTGGCATAGATAAAAGCTGTGGACCCACCTGCCTCGACAGAGCTGAGCTGTGGAAAAAGACATTCCTTCATAGCTGTCTTGTGTTTATGTGCTCTTGTTATGAAAAAACCTCTTAAACTGATTAACAAATTAACAGACTAAAGGGACAAATAAAAGGTGTAAAGGCCAAATTATAAAATTATACCTATAATAGAGGTCAGAGACAAAATACAGAGTTTGGTTTAAGTTTATTGCTTGAAAAAACTTCTACAAAATTATAACTGAGGTTTCTCAGGCAGTTGTTCCAAAGTCTTACGGCGTCCTTGGCAAAGGCCTGACCGCTTTCTTTTTAGTTTAGACTTTGGAACAGCTGACCGGGACCTGCCCAAGAAACTCTGGCTGCTGTCTGGGTCACACAGGACCAGAAGATGGTTAGAGTAACCTTTACTCACATATATCATGAAAGTTGCCACTCGATTCCCAGTTTTCAGCCTGAACACCGGACTTGTTGGTGACTGGACGCAAGGACATGTAACAAACATTAAGACGTAGCAGTAAATGATAAACGTAAGGACAAACACCATTCATAGACTATGAAGTATAAAATTCAACCGATGAACAACTTACTGTAGCATGGTCAAAGTGAGGCTCATAATGGCCGCCAATCCCATAATTCACCACTTGGAGGTACTCGCCATACGGATGCTTCACATTCAGACCAGTGAGCATGGAGATCCTCTGGTCCAGCCTCCCAACAATAGAGTGTGCTGAACCCTTCATCCATGCACTAGAAATAAAACATGCTGGTCAAGTTATCTTTCATTTGCATGCTTTAAATATTTTGGTTTCAAAGTACCTACTTCTACAAATGTGTGTAGTTCAGTTTGCAACAAGACTATCGCTATAAACATGCTAAAAGGAATAAACTACCTGATAACAAACAGCATATTGTAAACAAAGAGTAATAAATAACTGACTTTTAAATCATTTGTACCTCTTGCTGATGCGATAGTCTGCTGTTGCTTGTTTCTCTCCAGCTGCCACCACAGATCTTCTCAACTTAAAGACAGAAAACAGCATCTTATGTTTGTTATTGTTGCAGGCGTTAAGTTGTTATGTCCGGCTGACAGTTCTGACAAAGTGCGAGTAACAACATAAAATCATGCTCCAATGATGCCTTCATAATGACAACTGAGAGCAGAAATGGAAAAATAAAAACTGCCATAACAATCGACTTGGATTAATCTTACCAAAATAGAGTTGTTGAATAAATGCACATTCTTGACTGCAAACCAACAAGAAGGGTGTAAAAGTGCACATAAGAAGCCTGATATGACCACAGTCTAGATACACTAGTTTCCCCATAAGTAACAGCTTCAAGTTTCAATTTTTCATTTTTTTCTGGAAGGGAGTCTAGGGAAGTCCAAATGTTTTGGACCAAGAATGCTCTAAAACTGCTCATCTGTGATTTACTTGCACTGCAGTATTGCCTCACTGCATTCTGATTACTACACACCTGTTTTTCAGTTAGCAGTACAGTATTCTATGTGGCACATTACAATATTCCTCATTAATTTAACTCCTAATGACATGCAGGTACCCTATGGCTATGAAAGGACATTACGTCGTTCAAATCTAAGGGAATTTACTAAAACATATCAGGAGAGGGAGAATGTAACAAAACAAAGTATCTTATCTCACAAATTAATCTCAAGACAAACCTGTACAGTGACTGATCTGTTAACGTGGCCTCATTCATCCAGCTGGAACAAAGTGTAACCCATGCTCATGGTTAATGAGGGCTGCTTGCTGCTCCAAACTATAATATACAGTATATACTAAATACCAGACCCTGGGAATGTTGTCAGTGAACCCACTGGCTGACATAATGATGAAATAAATACAGGGGTTTCCATTTGAGCAAAGCATGGAAAACTCATTAAATAATGGCAAAACCTCAAAAAGACCACAGGGCACCAGCTGCACAAGTTGGCCAACTATTCCCTAAAGCAACCGAGTCAGCATACAGGCAGCAACTCTGAGATCAGTACTGTAGCTTCCATTAATTTTAATTTTCAGATAACATCTGTGTTTAGATATTGTCAATGAGGCTCAGTGACAGTGGACTGAATATTTACCAGTGAAGCCAAGCATTGAAATGTGTGACAGATTTAGCCGTTCAGCCAAGTTTTCATGGTAAAGTATCCTTAATTCCTTTCAGCTTTCTTAAATGACTGGAAACAGACCAACTCTTCCTCCACAGGATCTTTCCAGTAGGAAAATCTCCATGGCTGGCTTAAACCATAACAGCTTGTGAGCTCTACAGCAGAGACATTATCAAGGCATATGTACAGAAGTCTTTTGTTTTTTTTTTACAAAAAAATCCACTTTGACAGACCCTTCATCGTGATTAAAAAAAGACTTCACTCAGCTAATTTTATTTTTCTATGTGCTCATTGCTACAGGAAAGTTTAATCAGCAAAATATATATAAAGTATCAAAAGTAAAAATAGTCATTATGCAAAGTGACCCAATTTACATTAGTGGATTGCTCCTGCAGATGCATTAATTTGGAAACACCTTTTACTTTTGTTGTGATCTGGTGGAGTTGTTATGAGCTCCTGGAACTATAACAAATCATCATCTTTTAAAGACTGCTAATATGCTAATCTGCAAAGTAACTACCACTGTAATATAAATGTACAATACTTCCCTGTTGTAGAATAGAAGTAAGTAAAATAAAGAAGTACAAGTACAAGTAAATAAAAAAATCACTTGAATAAATGCTCAAGGAACAAATACTCTCTGTGATAACGGCAAGACAAACAGTACCAATGCCTGTAAATGCACAAGTGTGTTATTGGATGCTTCGAGTCAGAGGGCAAGAAAACTTTAAGCACAGTGAAAACGATGAACATGTGTTGGGTGACCGGTGACACCTTATGAGTATTGTTCATATTCTAGTCAGTTGAAATCAGCTGTAATTTTTCTGCCAATTCACAAGTTGTGCCATGGGACACCAGAGGTTGCACTTACAAACATGTAAACTGTGTGCCATCATGAAGACAGCCCATAAAATATGGATGTAGAAAAAGAGGAGGTCCACTTTAGGTAAGTATCTCCAAATGAGAATGCACTACAAGTGAAATGAAAAATATTAAATCCTGCTAAGAACCTGCCAATTTCAGTAATGAAAAGCAAACACCAGGGGTGGAGGAAAATAAAAATATGTTCAGAGACACAGTAAAATTACCAGTAATACCAGCAGAAAAAACTTTGCAGCTCCACTTTTTATATGTCCCATGAGGGAAAAAACAGAAAACAGCACATTTCCTCTTTTTGTTGACAAAACTCTACAAAACAATTTGAAAACTTAATTGGACTAAAAATGCAGGATGTGCATTGTAAAAATTGGTCTCTTTTTCTTAATTGCTAGAAAACCTGATATATTGGAGACACATGGGCATTTTTTTTTTTTTTTTTTTACACACAAGTGATGAGGAAAATGCACAGTATTGGCACTTACTCCTGGCTGGGCAACCCTCTTGATGTCTTCAGCCTCTGTGTCAGTGATGAAGTTGTGGTATAGGACCACATATGGCTGTAGGCTCAGCACTTCGCGTTTCGCTGGCAGCAGGAGCAGACCAGGATTGTCATTAGAGAAGTAGTCACAGAACAGTCGGGGGTTTTCAAAATGCATTGGCTGTTAGGAGAAACACACTCCCATTACAAGCTTGCTTGTGGATCTTGGCTAAAATGTAAATTTGAGAATTTAGTCAAAATACAGTAGCTGTTTAAATGACAATGATATGAATGTTTTGCTATGTTCTAAGCAGCATTTTGATGTTGTCAGTCCAAGCCTAAATATCTCAGCAACTATTGGATGTATGATGATTAAATTTGGTATAGAATTTCATAATGCTGAGAGAATGAATACTGACTCTGCTTATCCAGTAACTTTTGAGGTAACTTATCATCAGGTCAGGAATTTTATTTGTCCAGTACTTTGGTTTATGAGCAAATACCTGCAAAGCATTCCCATCAGCTAGTTAGTGCTAATTAGCAAATATTAGCATCCTAACATGCTAAAATAATATTTTGACCACCAGCATAATAAACATTAGCATATTAACATGATGAGATTTCATAAAGTACAAAGTAACAGTCCATTAGCAGTTGAAGAAAAGTTATTTTTTTCATGTCTACATGCTGCAAGGGTTTTCACCACAAAACATAATTTACCCAGATCGAGGAGCCCAAAATTTGCATACCAAGTATACCGCTGAAAAAGCCAAATGTAATTGCCCATTTGGTTGTAATTATACAAATAGAAATCCTTTGGTTGTTGCATTAACTTAAATCTGAACCTTTCCAGATAGTTCCTTATACATTTGTTCAGAGTTATTAATTGTGATGAGACCTGAGAGCCTTGGGTCTGGCAGAGTCTTTCATAAGTGTCCCTGGTCCTTAAATACTTGGAGGTGGGTCTCCTCAACCCATCGCCCGTGGGTGGACTAGCAGCAACCAGCAGCTTCTCATATTTCTTAACATTCTGCAGAACTCTCCCATTCACTGGATCTGGCAAGAAAAAGTTCACACTGTTCAGAGAGGCAACGATACAACCAGTAAGGGGGATTTATCGTATTTAAGTTCGAGAAACAATTTGACTGAAAAGATTTACCATGATGCAGTAACTCCTGAGAGAGGCTCAGAGCGTAGGAGACGTTTCCTGTCTGAAACAATGAAGGATTATAGAGCAGCGCAGTTCATCTATGATCTTACAGATGTTGTCCTTCTACCTACTTTAAAGTGAGAGAAGGCCAGGTGATCCAGAGCATCCTCTAAACTCCCTTCATTCTCAAGGTTCCACTCGCCTCCTGTTCTCCTGAAGAGATGCACCGACTCCTCCAACCACGGCACTGAGTGGTAGTAGTCTTCCTGCTCATAGGCCACCTGCGTAAAATAACATCTGAGTTCCTTTTAATTACTAATATTTGAAATTTTCACAATACTTTGCAAGGTTTTGGAGTTGTAGTTTTGTTGAATTTAGCAGCAGTAAGATTACATTAGTTCCAACTATGTCTGTGACTAAATTATCAGTGGTTGTGTTGCATTGTGGGTAATGTAGGCACCAGGTTTTGACAACAACCTAGAATGTATGGAATCAAAATGGTATGGATATCTTTGGTTCTGCTGCAGTGATGTTGAGCCTTTTTATAGGACTGAAATACTAAATTTGTGTAGCAGTACAAACACCTCTTCACCTGGTTTCAAACCCCTTTTGGAGCTGACTTGATTTGATTAAGTAGGTGCTGACTACAGTGGGTGCCTTACAGCACCCAGAGAAACAGGGTGGCATAAAGGCTCCTATGGTCAAAGGTTATATCCACAACTCTTCCAGGCAGAAGACAGACAAAAATCCCAGTGTACCAATTACCTCCACAAACACACACACAAACTCACACTCAGCTGTTCCACAGGTTGACACCCACTTCACAACATCATACCCCATAATTAAGGAGCTGTTACTCTCTACACCAACAGGCTAAAGAACCAGTGAATTCTAACAATTCATACAGTTAATATGCAGCAGATCTTTGTACTGCCTAAAGGAAGCTTTGAATTGCTATTCAATTCAGCTTTGGAACCACTCCCAATAAAACTCACAAGTTCCTGTTACAAACCCTTTTACTTTAACAGCCATATATAAGCACATGCACTCAGTAAAATCAGTCCTTTACTGACAACACCCTCAGCATCTCTCTTTACAGATTGTCTCAGATAATCTCAGCCTCAAAACAAATGAAGGCAGGCTCTGCTTTTTGCTTCTTGATGTCTGCTGCATGTGATAATGTCTTTTCCATACAGTAGGATTTTTCTCCCACATAGTGCCCTGCCCTTTACACATCACCGTTGTACATAAACAGTGGAATTTATTCTGCTTAGACCTTGTTTTTTTCCTTCTGTACTTGTACAATAGCATATTATTCCTCACAGAAATGGATTCCTTTCCTTAGTACTTTTTGTTGCTAATACCTACTTCGAATACAGGATTTATAGTGGAGTTTTTTTTTTTTCCAGACTGCTTTTTTGGTACTTATAAGGATTTATGTCCCTTTTCTCCTAAGGATATTAAAAAACACAGGAACATAAATGACTGTGTACCTTTCCAACCAGAAAGCAGTCATCACCAGACAATAGGACAGACACTGCAGGCGTGTAGATATCAATAGGATTGCCATTACTGACTCTCTGGAAACGACCCCTCACGAGACTTGCGACTTGGAGAGTGTACACGTCCTGCAGCCTCATCAATGCCTTGGCAGCCCCCTGGAGGTCTTCCAATGTGGGCAGTCCGGCCTCCTCCTCCTTGTAACTAGACCTGAGGGCTGGACACAGAGGTCAAAAAGTGAACTCGAGGATGAAGGGTGGGGGGTTGGGTGGTGACAGCAGAGAAAGGGGGATGTTTAGCTATCATAACCAGATGTGTGCATGTGAAGCTAGCTGTGAGCCAACCTTGTGCATTCTCCAGGGCTTCGTTGCTGTAGACTACATTCAGCCATTCTGAATGCAGCCGCTTGACCAGGGTGAATGCCACCAGCGGGTTTGCTATCACAGTCTCTGGGCCTTTGTAGAGTTCAGAGTGCAGGTCAGACACTTTGGCATAAAAGCTGTATAGATGCACAAAAAGAATGACAAGATGGTTTCACATGTAGTATGTGAGTCCTGGAACATTTAGGAGCTCCTGGAAATCTAAAAACTGCTCATAGAGAATAATATGCTCTTTAGGCCGAGCAAGGCCAAAAGTTATATTATAACCCTTTATTTAGTGAAGTATTGTGCTGTGTATCCATTCAGACAACTGACCAGTTTCAACCCCAGATGGTCTTTAATAGGGTAGAAATAGCAAAGACGATGATTACAAGCACTCAGTAGAGACAATTCAGTGGAAATCAAATTGCATAAAATAATGAAATAAACAACAGATACAGAGAAAACTCTCACAGTAATATCAGAAGAATAGTTAAGAGCCATACACATCTTATCACACACAGGATATTGTAGACTTTTAAACAGTGGCCACCCAGAAGGATGGAAACCTGCATCTCATATTGTCAGAGCGGATGAATAAAGCTGATGCATGACAGGACTCATTTTCCAACTGCACACCACAAAAGCCACTACAAAAATCTGCTGCTTTAAATGTCAGGGCCCACTATAAAATTAGAAGCAGTCATTTCCACAGAAGCATAAACAGCCTAAATTGGTGAGAAGTGACTTCTTATTTTCCATCAATCATCCTGAGTCCAATATGATTAAGTCAAGTTAATTGTGTTCATAAAAAAAAAACCCTTAAAACAGAACATAAATTGTTTTATTCCCACCACATTGAAGTCAAGTATCTTCAGATCAAAGGTTTCATCAGATGATCAACTCCAGTAGATAATTTTTATAGCCCATAATTTAATAAGATTGAGGACTCCCAGCTGTTGATCTGACCAAACAAACCTCCACATGTGTTTTCATCATCATCATGTCCAAACACTTGTCAATTATTATTTACTTAATGGAGCAGCTCCAGGTTTGCTCACTGGATGATAAGATCACCACACCTGCATGGCTATTAGTAGAAATTAATTTGCATGTTAAAGTATTAATGTCTTATTGATTTCTAGTGTGCAAACGAAAAACTTCTTTTTTGTCCTCATCTCCAGTGTGTCATCATGCCTGTTGCTCACCGTTTGATGTCCTCCAGCCTCTCCAACTCGTGGTCAATATAAGTCCTCAAGTAATCGATTAGCTTCCGTTCAACACTGATCGCCTGCTTTACGCTCAGCAGCGACGTGTACATTTCTCCTACAGACAGGGGGATCACGGCTACAGTCAGGAGACCCCAGAAAAAGCAAACACATGTAAAACACTTCATTTCCAGGGCAAGAAATCAACTTTGCGTTAAAAGTTTCCTTCCACAGCAGCTTCGGTGAGCAACACTGAGGATCGCCAGGATTTGGTCCTGACACTCTCTGCGAGGACCAAACGTGCCTCTGCACTCCACATGGGGATCTCCTTCAGATCTGGGATCAGTTTTCACTGACCGGCCTGCAGCCTGCAACTCATCCAGGACATTTAGTTTCTCCTTATAGCACTCACCTGACAGGTTTGTTTAGCTACTCTCAAACAACAAGGACACTAAAGTCTGTGGCGTTTGGGTCGGTTTGTGGAGCTGTTTCTGAATAAATGAGCTGCCCGTTCAGGGTTTATCCTAGTTCTTGCAAATTTATAAATAAATCTAAATGTACTTATTTACCACTTTTATTATAATTGTAAGTTTACTTGAATACTTTGAAGTGGGCAACTAGAGTTTCAGTCATTTGAAGAAATAAGAACATATATACAGGTAGGCAAATTAAATTTGAAGCTACAGCGACACCTACAGGCAAAATATTCGTACAACAAACAAGCTGCAAAAATGAAGCTCTACAGCAATAGGAAAAGTCTAAATTATTACTGTTTATATTATTGCTGTTTCTTTACTATTGTCCTTGGGATGTGATATGATGTGCAGAAAAAGTAACAAAAACAACCAAAACATACAATGAATTTACAGGTAACTTTAATAGTGGTCCCACCCCCAAACACGGATCTACATTAATTAAGAGTATCCTGGCCTTTAATGTCACAGGCTGGTATGGTAATTTGATGCTGGCCTTGCATAGAATAAAGCTACATTCACAATACCTGTTGAAGTGACTCAAATCAGATTTTTTTTTCATTATATTTAGAGGTGTTTCTATATTTGTGTCCTCCCCAGCTACATACATGAGAGGGTGAGAATATTAGGAACACCTCTGAATATAATGTAGTCCAATACAACATCACTTTTAACTATCGGCTCAATAATAAACATATAGCTGAATTTACACATTTATGACAATTTCACTAAACTAAAACATTTTGAGCTTCATAAACACAGATGTTAAGGCAGATGTGTTGCATTGAATTGTATACAATTGTACAGGTGTACCTAATAAAGTGACCTGTGAGTGTAGCTTCCATCATGCAAAGTGCAAGTATAAAACTAATACAAACATGATATTCCTTTTATGACACATATAGTCACTATTATACTTTGCATATTTGTGCCTTCTGAAGGAGGCGATAGCTTGCAGGGCTACACCCTGTATTTATAGTTACTCTGAGACATGTACGATCACCAGCAGTATATTCAGAAAAACAATTTTGACAAAGTGTAACCAGCATCAGATATGGTTACTACAACTATATGCATTCAAGCCACAGTTTTGCTCCCAGGACCAGCACACTGACTTGTACATGAAAATACTGTATCAGTGTGCTAATTTACAAGAAGGGCTTGAAAAACAATGCCTATGTTATTGTTAGTATAACTTGCAATTTTAAGCTTTTAAGTGTTTGAGTCTAATCAAAGTGGAATACAGTGAACCAAAAGCATTAGCTTGCCTGGTGTTCAGTTAAGTTATGCATAATCAGAACTACAGACTTAAATGTAGTGAGACAAGAGGGTGAATTCCAGAGCCAGGCTTACCATATGATACTTTAAATTCACTCATACATTTGAATAATATACTGCTGGCACAGTTTTACATTCATTGCCTGGTTTATTATTAATAGCGTTGGATCTATAAAACTAAAATTTTAATAAAGCAGTGCTATGTGCATACAGGTTTAATCAGTTCTTAATTGTTGTTCAGAGCTTAGATCTAGCTGTCTTCTAAGTATTATAAATGTTTTAATATTGTCTAAAGCTTTAGAGTAGGATGGTATAATATCATTGTTCACTCTACTCGTGTATGTCCACAGATTTTTTATAACATTTATTTCAGTACTTCCCAAATTACATAATATAATATTCCTAATGAGAACATTAATTCAGTTAGTCTGATAGCTGACATAAAATGGATTAACCAGCATAAAAACTGTTAAATTATCTAAGTTCAAGCTTTGCTAAAATTGACATTTGCCCATTTTGAGATGATGAACTTCCCAAGTGTTATAGCTCTAATTATTCCACTTTTAGGTTGACTTTTGTTTTAAGATGACTTGCAGATTTGTAAACCTATCCTTTAAGACTTTTCATAAACCACAGATACCCTGTTTAAACATAACAAATACACCCTATGACACCTTACTGTATGTTTGACAGTTCAGTCAAAACTTGTTCAAAGAGCAGACAAATTGTCATACAGCTGGCCTCTGATGTGGGGTTTTGACTTTATTTGAACAGCAGAGAAACGTTTTCCCGATGTAGCCTCTGAGACTCTGATCTCTGAAGCCATAGATGAGCGGGCTAAGAAAACGTGGGATTAGCATGAAACAGAAGAAATTAAAAAAGGCAATGTCTTCGGGTTGCCAGTTAGCATGCAGCACTATGAGAGTTTCAGTGATGGGGTGAGTGAAGGCCAACATGCACAGCAGCAGCTGAAAGCCGTGTAGCACCACAGTATGCATGGCTTTGCTTACGGATGCTTTGTCTTGTCTCAGCTTCTGAGTTTCCAGCAGTATCCTTATATATGTAAAGAGCATGATGACAGCCACTGCTGCAAAGAAGAGCACATTTCCAACAGCTTTGAATATTGTCTGAATTGGAGTTGAGCTGACAATGACATTTTTGCACAGCACAGGGGTAGAGAGGACATCCACAGTGAGATAATGTTTCCCGATGGAGTAGTCAGTGATTGTGAAAATACAACTGATGAGCCACAGACAAAGAATAATGATCCAGATACGCTCTGAACGCCAGGCTGCGGGACGCTGCAGGGGATAGAAGATGGCAACATAACGCTCCAGTGACATCGTGGCCAGGATTAAGGGTGTGTTTTGGAAAGTGGCAGTGGATATGAACAACAGAGGAACACAACAGACAATAGGAAATTTCACCTGACCCATTACAAAGAGGAAGAGCAGCACAGAGGTCAAGAGCTGCAGGGTGTCATTGATCAGCATGTAAGTGAAGAGGATGTAACGTGAGGTGTCCAGGAACTGCCTGTGAGATGCAAAGATGTATAGCATGACAGCAATGCAGCAGAGGAAGACACAGAAGAAAGGGATGACCACACACACCTTGATGATCACAGAGAAGCTTTTGTGGGAAGTTGCATTGTTTGGAAGTTCAGACAGATTCTGCATTTTGCTAACTGAGCAAACCTGTTAAAGAAAAACATGAATTAAAGGTCTATATACATAAAAAAGAAATGAAAAACACTTTCATATTGTAAAGTTTCATTTTAGACGAATAAAACTTGGCTAAATGTGAAAAGAGCAGCATGCCACCTATAAATGCTTGACATAAATAAAGTCCATTATCAAGAGAAAGCCCCAAATTGTAAAAAAAATAAATACAGCTTTGACTTTAAAACAGATTGTCTTCACTGTCACTGAATACAGATTTCAGCTTTAAAAGTAAAAGCCAAGTCCACTCACCTAATGTTTCCATCAGTTCAGATTTTTAGTAGAACATATCTTCAATGGACAACATCGCTGGGAGATTGCTCCCTGTATCTGAAGTGTTTGGCCTCTTCAGATAATCTTGACTCAGGCCTGATCCCTCCAGAGATACATTAATTTCACGCTATCGTCATAAAGCATTTAGTTCTTCATTAGCAACAGATTTCAGTGGGGAGATGGGCTAATGATTTGACAGTGCTTTATTTTGGCATTTATCAAAGGAAACTCTAAACCTACATACAGTATATATACCATAACAGTGTATATAACATAAACTTTGAGCAGAAAAGTTTATGGCATAAAAATAATTGAATCAAAGTGACTTTTACAAAACACCTAACAAAAGGGGGCAAGTGATGTTCCACTGAACTCAATTTAGCATTTGCACACACTGAAGACCCTCTTAAAGCAAAGTGATGAACACAGACAAACTAATTTTAAAATCTTTATTTTTTTATATTGTTATTGTTAAGTGTTCATAGTTTGTTAACATGGCTTCTAGCTGGCTCACTGCTCTTACCACTGACAAGGCCCTCCTCCAGTTTTTCTGCTTCTTAAAGCACACTTTTGAGGTACACATTCCTTATCACAGTTACAGATTTTTCTGTAACTTTACTTCTACTTGGCTATGTTAGCCACGGCCTTCTAGTTACCTTTAGCAGTTAAAATGAGCTCTGCTTTGACCTGCCCCTATATTAAAATGGTGCTAACACAGTGACAGACCAGTAATAATACACCAGTATAATAGAACAACTTAAGAGACTAAATTTGACAGTGGTCATACTACATAATGAGTAGACTTAATATTACTTTCTATAATATATTTTTTTATAATACTTACATACACTCACTTAAGTAAAACTTTGAATGCAGGATGATAGAGTATATTTTTACTGTGTGACTACATATATGCTTCACCTTCTGTGAGATGAAGTGATCAGTAATGCCAGAGAGTTACAAAGAAAAAAAGTTACCTTCCCCAGAAAAAAAAAAATCAGGAAATAGAATATCATTTGTACCAGGATACAACTTCTGTAAAGAGATTTAAAATATAAAAAGCACTGGGCGGTTTTTGAAATATGGTTCAGGCTTGTAACTTTTATCCTGTTCTTTAGTTTCATTTTGCTGTGAAAAGAGCAAAAATACTGGCAATTTGTTGGTTTGGATTCCATATGCAGAACCTATTAAAAAAAAAACACACACACAAAAGTGTCGGCTCTCTCGTGAAATTCACACTAACTAGAAACGTGATCACTGCACACATTGTATAAATACTTTCAGCAGTAAAGACAAGCAAGAAGAAGCTGGTAGAAAAGTAGACTATGCCACTGTCAGAAACTACATAGACTTAAAAAAACATGGGTCAGCTTCCATTCTCAGGTTTATAGGTTTGGAAAGAGTCTTACATAATCCAAGGGCAGGTGACATCATTAAACAGCGACTGAAAAGAGAGGCATACTGGGTATGCACTGTGGAACCTAATGGTTTAAGTGAAATTCTTGGTTTTGTAAGAGGAAGTGACAAGATCTTTAGCCACAGTTAACTTGTCCTTGTACAGGAGAGTTGATAAAAGGCCTTTAAAGGCCATTAAAGGGTCACACTGCAGTAACAATCATCTGTCATAGGCAGCAACTTTGCAAAAATGTTTGTGCACAGTGTTGTATGTGGTTTTTAAAAATACTGGCTTGAAAATCTCCAGTCCCAGTCTTCCAGACCTCTGATGTTATGTAAAATTCATATATGGCACTTATTTCAGCTGATTTTTTAATTGGTTTATTCTTTCATCCATTCACCAATTTTTAATCAGATCCATGAAATAATGATTAATTACTGTTATTAGAAATTGTTATGTGCAGCAAAATATGTGTGATCAGTGCAAGGCTCTCAGTGATGTCTTTTATACAGTGACATATGAAACAGGCGTTCAATTATATTCTTTGTGGTATTAAAAAGATCTTTAAAAAGTCTTTAAGTGCAGCTGGGTAAGCACACCACAATTATTGTTAATGTAAATCAGTTAGTAGAGGGCCTCAATTGTTCTGAAGTAGTAAGTATAAAAGTGATCTACTTGCCTCAACCAAATAATCCATAGCTCCATCCTGTATGAGAAAGCAGCACAGTTGCCGCCTAAATGTTGGAAACCTCACGTGAAGTCCTGGTGCATAAAGTCACAGTGCAACAGACCCTTGGCCAGCAAAAATATTTTCTCTGAAAATGAATGACGGTAATGTGGTTATAGTTTAATAGATAGGCAGCTCCAACGTAAACTGGAAGAGAACATCAGTGGTGGTAAAATGTCCTTTTAAGGATTTTGTTTGTTTGTTTGTTTTGGCTGAAGCAGCTGGAAGGAGGAGCTCTCATATTGATTGCTGGCACTGTGGTGATTCTGCTGAGTGGACACTTTGAATTAACTGGGTCAGTTTATCCAGCTTTGTTTTGAAAAGTGCACAGCATGAACCGTTGAACAAAGTCTTTTGCCAGTGTTCCTCAGTGCTTCTGACTGTAGTGTAGATTGAATGTAATCGCACATGTTGCTGTGGATGAACATCTGTGACCTGTAGATGCCATATCAATCTCTATCGAGATCATTCCATGCCTGAGGATTACCAAAACAGTTCTAAGCCTAAGTGAAAGGAGATTCCTAGTTTATATTGTTGACTCTTAATATCTTCTCTTCTGCTGCAGTGAAAGGATCTACATGGTTTTATGCAGTTGTTTGGTCAGCCATATTTTTATTCTGGGAAAGGTCTTAGTTCCAATTAACATAGTGAGGAACAAGACAACTTTGTGCAATGGTTGAATTTGCTGCAGACTTTGATATACTTGTGTGATCTAAGTGATGTCTGTGCACAAAGTTAGCATTTAATTTGCTAAAGTTACTTTATAAGGTAAGCTTGCCCAAACTACCATCAGTTGACTGTTGACATACACACACAGTTTGAACGAAGAGCATAATCATATTCTTTAAGGGGGCATTTGCTGTAGGACTCTTGCATTAGGCTGCATTAGTTTTAGCTAGGTGTACCTAATAAACAGCCAACTGATTGTGTATGGCCTCAGCATTGTTGATGAGAGATGTGAACAACATGAGGGATAGTCAGGTACGTAACAGGATTTTCTTCAGAAACCTTGTAGGTTTGATGTAGACAATACTTTTATGAAAATTTTTTATTGAATCTGTTCTTACCTTTTTGTTCTTAAGCTGGTGTAGTCCCTTAAAAATCAGAATCAGTTACAGGGTATTGTCAAGGCTTGTAATAACATTATAGGCTTGACCCTGAATGACCTTTACCAGCTCTATAAAGCTTGTATCTGTACAAAGCCATGTCAGCTGTGGCCAACAGCAGCGATTCTATGTGCACTAAATTTATGTTGCTCCCCTCTGGATGTAGATATAGCCTATCAAGATGCAGAATGAACACATTCGAAAATTCTTTTATCCCAACTGCCACAGGCTTCCTAAATAGTTCTTTGCGACAATACATGTAGTGTGTGTGCTACTGGCTGCACAACAGATCGCTCCTCTAGGGATAAATAAAGTTACCATTTGATCTTTGGATCATGGTTTAAATCATGGTTAAAGGATATTGAACTTAAGACCACCAGGGGGTCGCTGACCACTCGCTGAAAACCCCTGAATTAGAGGATCAACTCAATGTACAAAATATAAAATATACGTAAGTTTGTAAAAATAAAAACCATCTAATAGACAAAAGTCGATTAACCTGCATTTATTTAAAAAGAAATGTACAGATACATTTCTAGGTCATCAATGCAACACTGCAGCAATGGGTTGTAGGGCTGCTGAGTGGTTTGTTAAAAGACAAGTGGAAACCATCAATAACACAAATCTGACACCTGGTGACATTTTTGATGGACTGTTTGTTGACAATGGTCCAGTGTCATACTTTTACACAACACTACCGAAGTTGGTACAACAACAACAGCAACATTTGCATTGTTTTTGAAGATGATGAAGCCCATAAAGAGATGTGTCTGTACTCAAAGGTTTGGCCACATGTTCCCAGTGAATTGAAGGAGAAAATGTGGCCAAACTTTTGATTGGTAGGGTAACGTGTGTAGCACTGGAGTTGTGTATTGTGTGTGTATCTCCAGAGCACAGTTAGAGAACTTGTCCCATTTCCCCTGCTTAGTAATTAACAGACTGGCTTATAATTAACTTAAAGCTCCAGAGTCTAATTGTGCAACCTAACGGCTTCATTTGTTTGACAAACAGGTTGTTTCTGAGAGCAGCTCACTGGGGGCTCGGCAGCTTGCACAAGCTCTGCGTCATCCGTCAGTAATCAGTCTGCAGGGAACCCAAATCTGTGGCCAAAACAAACTTTCTGTTTCCGAGCCCCTGAGAATGCCACATCAGCAAATAACTTATTTGCAGGCTATAGAACAAAATAAAGGTTACTACTAAACCTTTGGCAAAAAATATAGTGAAATGTGAGATGGCATAGAGAAGTGGCAAATGCACTTAGGTTATGTTCTGTGAAATAAAGAACAAGAATTGATAATATAGGTACAGTAATGGTGTGAAACAGATTTAACACAAAGAAACTTGGCACAATTTAAATGTTGTGTCTATTAAAATTCTCAGGCTGTCTGAAGGTGCAAAAATGTCTGGTCAAAAAAACCCTCCACTGTAAAGTCATGATGATTGATTGATTGATTGATTTATTCTTTTTATTCTTTCAAACATGCAGAACAGAACAATGAACAAATGACAATAACACACATGATTACACATATCCAACCAATGCTAATTCAAAATCAGTTTGCTTACACCTATTACATGTTTGAATGGAGTAGGAAGAAGTCATGATTAAAATGATAAAGTGGGTACAAAACATGTAAATAGGCCTCATAGCAAGAAGGTGCCTGACACACAAAGGAGTTTGCATGTTCGTCCCAGGTCTGATCAAAACCAGATATAGCGCCTTTTTTTTTTTCATTCTTCTTTCTTGATAAAACCTGGCATCAACAGTAAAACACCCAAAATGCAACTCAGAGGTTTTGGTATTTTCTGGTATTAGCATGTAGCTTCAAGTTAAGAGCAGTAACAGGCTAACTCCCTATCATTTTCCAATTTGTAGTGGTCAACCCCAACCAACAATGACTCAAGTGACATCACTTGAGGGGCTTCAGACTTCAGACAGCTCTATCTGGAGACACAGAAGGTCCTCAAAGTTTGTCTGAAACCACTCCCCCATACTGTCTATTTGATACACACTCAGTAATCCACTCAACAGTAAGTAAACTGAGATTTCAGGCACTTTGCCATTTTGTGTCATCAGCTGTCACAAAACCATTTTTAATTTATACAATGCATTACATTATGGTATTGTTATAGAGTACAAACCATGTACACAACTTCTTTTTTTTTTTTTTTTGCTCCATTGTGGATCTTCTGAGGGCACTGTGCAGTGCATAAATATTATACATAATTTATGCACTCAAATAAAATGGCAGAGAGTATAGTAACTAGGGAAGGTTTCAGACACCAGACTGCACAGTATGAAAAACACAAGTGGAGCTAATAATAAGTGGCAGCGACACGTGTCCTCTGTGTCCAGTCATTTGACTTGTCAATGTCAGAGGTCACATTGTCCCCATATTGACAAAGACATTATGCCAATATCATTTTGTATTATCTTTTTAAAATAACTATGTATGCATTGTATGCATTTTGTAAAATATTCCAGAACCACTAATTTCATGAATTAAAGTACAATTTTAAAATCATAAACATTCAAAATCATTTTATGATAAGGTATAGTAAAAAAACAACTGTCTTAATTACTATAAAACTTTTACTGTCTTGACCTACATATGCTCACGCACGCACACACAATAGTGCAAAAGAGAGAACGAGGGAAAGTGTTTGTCAAATGAGCAACAGATCAACCTGCACGTAATATCGCTATCTATGGGCAGATAACACTGAATACGCATATGTGCAGGCAGAGTCAACAGGTCGATTCTTTTTACGCAATGAAACCGATGTGGGGGCCTTACAAATACCCACGGGACGCGGCAGTTAGTAGCAGTCGCGCAGACTGGAAGCTTTTTAGCAGCAAACAAGTAATATCAGATACATTCTCCAAGCACAGCAGATCTGCTGTAGTTAATCTGCAAAATGCAAGCTGTTCGTCAGTGCTCGCTATGTGCCCGCGGCTCTGCTGGAGGATTTCTGCGACATCAGGCAGACATGTCAGCGCTGCGGACCAAGAGCGTGCCCTGGAGAGGAGCACGCCTCCTAAGGTAGATTATGAATACTAAGCAATGTGGCAGTCGCCAAGTGCTCCCTGTTGAAACTTTGGCAATCATCAGACTGCAGCCTGAACTGCTATTTAAGTAGTGTAGACAAGATATTATGCAAAAATGTTAAGTAATGATGTCTACAGGTGAAATTTGCTCTGTAGCTTATTCTGGGGCAGTCAGTGGCTGTCAACTGTCCCTGTCAAGTAAACAATTAAATGTCATTAAATCATTGTGAAATTGCACCATGTGTATAAAGTTTCAGCAGCTTAGATAGTAATGTTAAAACAAACTAAAGACAATTCAATGCATTATTTATATTAACTTCAGGTATGACTTCACAAATAGCACCTGCAGCTTTGGCTTCAAATTATAAGATACAACACACAGTACTACAAGACTGAACAACCACTGGTCCTGACTGTAACAACCTGTCTTTTTTTATCTTGTCCCAATTTCTCCACAGCAGTTCTGAGAGTGTCCTGTTCAGCTGTAGGAAGCCTGGAGTCCAGAAAATGGAGGAATGGATAGACCCTGTGCACATGAGCATAGTGTCTTTAAGTGTTGGCCGGGAGAGTTGTGCTGTCCCTGTTACGCAGGTGGGTAACTCTCCAGTCAAGATAATACAAGCACCAGGCCAAACTGCACAAATCTTACGTCACTGAAAAAAAACAATTGTTCTTGTTCTTTTTACTTTGTACATGCAGAAATTGAAGGAAGGAGTTTAAATACCATTTTTCCTTATTTGTAGCAAGAGGAAACCCTTTCTCATGACTCCCTGATCAGAAGAGCAGCCTCAGTGGTTACAGACAGTTCAAGTACTTTCCTTTCTCAGACCACCTTGGCTCTCATAGATGCCCTTACAGATTATTCAAAGGTAGGTTTTCATCTTGCGTGAAACATTATATCCACATCTTAGAGCTGCCAACCCAAATCTGGGAGTTTAAATCATCACTGAAGTCTATATGTTTCTACAGTAGATCTGATGTAATCATCATGAGTTGGATCTTTTTGTCCTTACATAATTTTATAGTGAGAATAGAAATGACACTGGGTCCAGAGTGCCTTAATGTTTTTGCATTTAATTGGAGGTTTACACATGTACAAATCCAGCAGATGTTTGATCATGTAGACAAAAAATACTATAAGGATGTTATTAGCAAAAGTGCCCTGTACTGTTCCTGATTGCCTGTCCCTTGGTGCTTTACAGGCTGTACACACACGTATTGCTCTCCAAAGAAGGTATTTGGTCTCACTGGGAAAACTGACCCCAGCAGAAGAGGGTTCGCTCCAGCAGCTGATCAATATCCAGCGTGCAAAGGTTAGTTTCTGTTGTCCTCTTTGGAGGAACGCTGCAAACCAACGTAAACATATTTACAGCATTCAGTTTTATATTGAATTTGTCTCGTCTCTTTGTCCTGACAGATGAGCGACAGACTAGATGAATGCAAACGTTTTGAGTCAGCCTGGATCAATGCTGTCAGTCTGTGTAACATGGCAGCTGAGGCAGCTTACACTTCAGGTGAGTATAATGTGTGCCTGAGTGACTGGGACCTGGATTTTGTTAAGGCTTGAAGTAAGAATGAATATTTGGTTGTATTCATGATGATGGATTAATCAGAAAATTAAAAGCATCTCTTTTGTTTATGTTGAACTTTACAAAGTGTATTGATCAAATGCTGTGACTCAGCAGATTTTTTTTTTAAAGAAAATGGAGTCAGGGATCCACGCCTCATTTTTTGTTTTTTGTTTTTTTTGTTTGTTTGTTTTTACAAAAGCTGGTGTTACAGTACATTAACCTTTGAACTTTCTGGGCAATTTGACAGAATGTGTGTTTTCATCTGTGTGTTTCCAGGAAGTGAACAGGCATCCATAACTCTGAGAACAAGCATTCAGGTGGCCCAGTCACAGGTCGAGGAGGCACAGAAAATGTCAGCAGATGCAGATAAGAAATTAGCTGAGACTAAAGTCGAAGAGATCCAAAGAATGGCGGAATATGCTGCCTTTCTAGAGGACAGTGAGGAGCATGAGGTGCATGAGGCCTATCTACGAGAAGACTAAGACAAAAAGAGAGATACTGGAAAAAATGGGAAAACTGCACATTAAAATGCCACTGATTTCATAGTGATAAGGATTTGTTTATGAAAACTTTGACCTTCCTTATTTCCATAGTCCTCTCTCCCTTTTTAAGCCTGTTGGATCTTTACATGCTTGAATTTATACAAAGTCAAAAGACGATGAAATGAATTGGCAACAATTTATAATTCTTTTAATAAATCATTATTTAAGACTATTTATTTGATTACTAAATGTCAGCTGCTGATCCAACGTCACATCACAGTGTGTATTGCATGTTTTGTTGTAACAAAGAGATTTTCTCTTTTATAAAACTTTTTGTTGCATTGTTTTTTCACTGTTCACATAATAGCAAATAAAAGAATCTATGTATAGATGACTTAAAATATGTTGACCAAATGTTTTTGTTATACAGTGTCCCAGGTTCTAGATTTTAAGGAAACTAAGCTTTAGTAAGTTAGACTGGAACTTTATGCAGACTAAAGCTATGTTCACATTACCTGCTGAAGTCACTCAGATCTGATCTTTTCATGTAAGCATGAACAAACCAAATCAGATGTTTTTCAAATCAGATCTGGGCCACTTCCATATGTGGTCCTGGTTATGAGTCATGTGTGATATTTAACTATGTGATCACTGTTAGAAAGGTCAGATTGGAATTCATGTTTTTCTCTGTGTCTCACTCCTCTGTGCTAGTAGTTATTGTCATTGTTCAGTGTCAGCGCCTCACAGACTGGTTAAAATAAACACAGAGGAGAGCAACAACAGTGACTGACTGACTGTATGTGCCACTAGAAGACTGCCAGTAAAATTACCCAGTTTATATCTCACAGTATCACAGCCCTGCTAGCTCACAGTCTGTGTGCACCAGCCCAGCTCGACACCCCTGCTTGCTAAAGGACAAATCTGCACACAGAGAGCAACAAAATGATTCATCTTTTTAGTCAAATCATGTTTATTTGATATAAGCTGTATTTTTACCTATAGAATTAAAACTGCACATGATTTTGTCTTCTATATATTTTTACTTCGAACAAGTAAAATATGTATTACCCTATTCAAAACTATTCATCTTATTAGTCAAATCATGTTCATTTGATATAAGACAAAGGAAGCATTGTTTTGCAAAGCATTAAAAAGGCCAGAGGACTCAAAGGCCACCATATATTACTGCTGAATATTGTGGCAGCTGTTGGTTGTAATAATATAATATTCATAGCTAAAATTGGTAAGCTGGTTTAGACGTGTTCAGAGGATGGCAGACTTAATGTTCCACAGTATTTACCTAGTGCTTGCTGCCCATGTGCCCTCATGAGAAGGGTTAAAATTCTGTTCATTATAAATGATAAACTGTATTTTTACCTATAAATTTAAAACTGCACATAATTTTGTCTTCTAGATATTTTTACACCTAACAAGTAAAATATGTATTACCCTAGGATTTTGATGTTTCAGGGCCAGAAAAAACTTTTCATCTCTGAGGCCATAAATGAGAGGACTCAGGCACCTTGGAGCAAGATAAAATGCTACATAGTTAAAGAACCTCACATTATTGTATGACATGAAATCAATCTGGAGCACAGCAGCTTCTATGAAAGGGCACCACAGCTGGATGAGACAGAGCAGCAGCTGGACTGCATGAAGAGCCACTGTCCTGAGTCCTTTCCATGTTGAGTTTTTATTCTCTCCTGATGCAGCTCTGGCCACTTTCATTATTTTAACATAGGAGAAAGCAATGATGATGCACATGATCAAGAAGTAAAACTGAAACACAGCTGACCTAAGATGATTCTGCCAGCTGTGAAAAATGACAGTCTCCCCGAAACATACCCTGTACTGACTGTAGAAGCTAAGGGGTGCTGAAGCAAAAAAGGAGGAGAGAATAACAACACAGGGCACAAAGCTGAGGATGTGAATGATGAGGATGTAATGTATAGTTCGACATGTGTTGCACAGCTCTGCATGTTGCAGGGGCATGCAGATGGCCACGTAGCGCTCCAGGGTCATTGCTGTCAGAGTAACTGGTGTGACTACAACATACAGGAATAAAAGAACAACAATAATGATACATAAACACACATGCATAGTGATATTAAAATTGGTGAAGATGAGAAGGATATCAGACATGAATAGTAACAAGTTATCTGACAGTAATGTAACAGCAAATAAGATGTAGCGTGGAGTTGTATAGAAGCATTCCTTTTTAAAAAAGGTCATAATGAGTAAAAGGTTGATGCAGAGAAAAATCACTATCAGGATCTGCACAATAACAAGCCAGACCCTTCCCTGCAAGAAATCAGTGGCAGTCAAAGAACTTTTAGTATCCGTAT